>NC_066883.1:35056460-35356460 GCF_022985175.1 Labeo rohita | reverse complement strand
CCGCCCTGGAGGGCTCTAGCGCCGCCTGCTCTGCCTCCGGCTCCACCCTGGAGGGCTCTAGTGCCACCTGCTCTGCCTCCGGCTCCGCCCTGGAGGGCTCCTGAGCCTCCTGCTCCGCCCTGCTGGGTACCGCCTGCTCCGCCGTGGAGGTCTTCTCTCATGATCTGGTGGTCCTCAGCTCCTCCCATCTGGCCGACTCCACCCTGGCCTCTTGCTCTGCTTCAGTCCCTTGTTTATCTCCCCTTACATGGACCTGGCCCTCCATCCCTTCCCCAGTTCTGCCTGAGCTCCTCCCCCTTCCTGGACTGGTATTTCTGTTTGGAGCGTCTGGAAGCCACTCTTTTGAGGGGGGGTTATGTCATGTGCCTGGTCTTTGTCTTCTGTATTCGTGTTTAAGGACTTTTATTTTGTAGTTTTTGTGTCTTATTGTTCCCTGCTTCCCTGTACCTCTGTTCCCTTGTTTGTTGCCATGGATCTTCATTGAACCACACCCACTCCCTCATCAGTTACCCCGGTTACCAATTAGATCATTACCTCACCCTGTGTATAAATAGTCCTTGTCTTTCCCCTGTATTTTGTCAGTTGTTTAATGTCTGTGATGGTTGCTCCCTGTTCTTGCCTGGATTCTAAGGGTTCCCCCGTTCTGGATAATTTGTTGTTTTCTTTGGATGTACAATAAACTCTTGCACATAGATCCTCGTCTCATCTCCGCTTCGTTACAATCACGATGTTAGATCATGAATGAGGTTGCATCAGGAATGAAAAGTTAAGGAGTCCAGGTATGGAGATGAACAGTCTTAGTCAAGTGTCAAATCAGAAGTGGCAAAATAGCCCAACTACATATATCACCCTCTCTGCCTGCCCAAGCATTGGCATACATCCCAGTTCCCGGGTGCGCACCATGTACTTGTTTATCAGTTTTTAACAGAAACATAGGAGGTAGTTCAGCCTTGCATATAAAACTATGGTTGCATGTTACACAGTATGAGAATAAAGACTGAAAATATTAAAAGTATAAACTACATGATCTCACAACGACAATAAGGTTTTTAAAATAATAAAAATAAACGTTCTAATATCGTTATATTTTGGGTGAAAATAAACTTAAGTTGTAAGAAACTTAAGTTGTCATGTCGCATAACGTCATGACAAGAAAACTGGAAAAACAATTTCAAAACGTTCCGACAACGTTTTTATAGCCTAACTTTTGTTACCCTGAAAAGAACAGTAACAGTTCAGGTTTTTTAACACACATATATGTGGATTTTATGTTATTATATGGCTCTCATGTGTGTGCTGTGCTGTCAGTTTGGCTCACCTTTGGTCGTTTCCAAACTACGTCGGTCTGAATCGGCATATTCTGCACCGGGAATTCCGCATCCGTGTAAAGCCCGTTCTGCAAGGGAAGCCGGGAAGCGGGAGACCCCAGCAGCGTCGGGCTGCCCAGACTCACCTTGGGGTTCGAATTGGACGAGTTTCTCCTCGGTTGTTTCGTTATTTCGGACATACTGGAGTGCGTCAAATACTTTCGCCTCAGGGCTCGACTTCTTTTTATCCTTCTGAATATGTCTATGCGTTTGGGTATCTGAATGTATCTGAATGCACGAATAAACTATTTCAGTTTATCCCTATTGTCAAAAATGTAATCGAGTCGTACGTCGGTCTGTGGTAAAGTGGGCGTAAAGCAGATCTTCTCTAAACGCGCTTACCTGAGCAGCTCCTCCCCTGCCGCGCTCACCTGTGCGCTAACAATACTGTCAAAACGAAAACATCTGTCGTCATAAACGACAACCTTTACCACGGTGGAACTGTGTATTTACTGTAGGCTATTTACTAAGTTAGTCTTTGCAAAAAGACCTCTGCGTTGACCTTTTACAACAAAGGCAAACAACGTGTAAACAATAACGACTATGAAGCACAAAAGCACTGACAGAGCTACATACACTACCGTTCAAAAGTTTGGGGTCAGTACATTTTTATTGTTTCTTTTTTTTTTTTAAGAAATTAATACTTTTATTCACCAAGGATGTATTAAGTTAATAATTAAAAGTTTATTAAAAGTTAATAATAAATAATTTACATTGTTATAAAATATTTATATTTTGAATAAACACTGTACTTTTTAAACTTGTTATTCATGAAAGAATCCTGAAAAAAAAAAAAATCACAGGTTCCAAAAAATATTTGGCAGCACAACTGTTGATATTATCCAACACTGATCATTCTAATAATAAATCCGCATATTAGAATGATTTCTGAAGGATCATGTGACACTTAAGACTGGAGTAACAGCTGATAAAAATTCAGCTTTTCATCACAGGAATAAATTCTATTTTAAAGTATGTTAAAATAAAAATGAACGTTCCCTGAATGTTTAAAACGTTCCGTTTTTTTAATGTTTAAAAACCTTTATATTGGTTAAGTAAAATTCAGAGAAAACATTAAGGGAACATTCCATTTTAGAATTTTCCGAACATTAGGTGAATGTTACTTTTGTATGTTTTCTGAACATTCTGAAACTAATAAGTAGTAACATTTAGACAAATAGTTTCAGAATGTTCAGAAAACATTCAAAAGTAACATTCCCATAATGTTCAGAAAATTCTAAAATGGAATGTTCCCTTAATGTTTTATCTGAATTTTACTTGTGTATTAAAGACCAGATATCTTTCAGTGAATGTTCTGTTAATGTTACTGTAGGAATATTTGTTTATACCTTTCTGAGAATGTTCACTGTCATTTACAGCCAATAAATTTCCTTATTTTAGCCACCATTAATGCAGGTGTGGCAAAAGGTTCATTTTGACCCCATAAAGCCTATCCTTCAGCAAACACACTGATATGCAAAAGCTCAGATCTGTATTGTAGTCTATTGTGAATGATGTAAAGAACTTGATCTGCCAGTTGACCAGAGAATACAGTTGAAGGATAAATCCTGCAAAGCCTGTTGAGAACCAAAAACTACTTCCAGGTCATGTTTCAGCCCAAATCAAGGCTGCATTTATTTGATAAAAAATCCAGTTAAAACGAATATTTATCACAAGGTTCTTTTAGAAATCATTCTAATATGCTGATTTGCTTATCATGAAACATTTCTGATTATTATCAATGTTTAAAAGAGTTGTGCTGCTTCATATTTTTGTGTAAACTGATTTTGTCAGGCTTTTTAATGAAAGACATTTATTTGACATAGAAATCTTTTGTCACACTATAAAAGTTTTTATACTGTCAGCTTTGATCAAATTAATGTATCATTAATGAATTCTTTAAAAACATTCAACTGACCCAAAACATTTGAACAGTTTTTTTTTTGTGCAATGTAATTTCTTGATGAAGTTCTTTTGATTATAGCATGACCAGAACATTTAATAGTGATTAAAATACATTTAGTTGAAAAACTGTTGTCATCAGGTAACGTTTACCTTTACACTGTAAAAAATAAAAAACACAATTTGTTTAGTTAGTTTAAAATAATTTGTTACCCTGAAAATTTTAAGTTCAGTCAACTAAAATAAGTTTATTCAACTTGAAATGTTAAGTTGTACTAAGTAACAACTTAGATATTTGTGTTTGCTAAACTTAACAGATGGGTAAGTAACCCAGCTGCATTAAAATTTTAAGTTAATTCAACTCAAATATCTAAGTTGTCACTTACTATAATTTAACATTTCAAGTTGAATAAACTGTTTTTGAGTTGACTGAATTTTAAGGGTTACAAATTATTTTAATTTGACTCAACAAATTGTTTTTTACAGTGTATTCGTTTTGAAACCGTTTTTATCCAAAACGACTTGCAAATGAGGAAGAAAAAGCAATTTACCCTTAGGCAACAGTAACATGAGAAAGGCTGCAATACAAAGAAGTGAACCAGAGTACAGAGACGTTGGTGTGAGTCACAGAAAAACACCACAGTTGCATTTATACAGATACATACAGATTAATTAGACTGCTCAATAAGGGAGTTTTTTTTTTTATTGTATGGTTTTAAGTATTGAAGTCTTTGTTTTGTAATCCTTATAATATTGTCATTAGTTGTTGTTCAGTAGTGGTGACTGTAACATTTCTGAGAGATCCAATGAGAAAAGATTATGATTATATTACATATAATGTGATAATGGCATCTGGAATGATAATATCATAAAATAATATCATAAAACTAGCCATTTTTTTTTTTCTCTTTTCTCTCCTTCTTGAATTCTATGTATTTAATGGTCTTATAAGAACACATACGTGCATATATACCAACACTTTCTATGTTTTAATTGTTCTATGCTTTGCATCATAGATATGCAACACTGTAGAAATGCCCTTGGTAAGATCAAAGTGATAAACATTCTTTCGTCTCCTGGACTGATATTATCATGTTAAATGTAAACGTAGGCATGTCCTTACTCACACCACTTACTGTTTTGCACATTAACGACGGCAGTGAATGTAGTGAACGTCCCTGAGATGAGTGAGACCTTCTGATCAGAGCATGTTGTGTTTAACATGCAAATTACACTGTGAGGTTACAGGTTTTTGGATAAATATATGCAGTGAAAATCAAATAAGATCTTTTAAACAACACTGGTAGGAAAAACACCACTGTTGACTTTCTCTGTTGAGTTGTGCAGTCTTGGCATTTTATCTTTGATGGAGATCTGCTGCTGTTTATGATCACTAAACAATGACTTCCAACATATGCTGACCTGGTGAGATCTAATGACTTTGAAGGTCTTACCAATGTTATTTTATCCTTTCGTGACTGTTGATGAGTACTTTTTGTGCCTAATGCATAATGTGACATTTGCATTTTAGGCGTCACCTGTCTTGTGTAGAGGGAATTAAACAGTATCTTTCAGTGAAAATGTACTTGGAGGTGCAAATCCCACAACTACAATGCTGGAAACGGTTCAGGTGATGGTCATGCATGCAACTGTGGGCGACATCTTGCACGTACATGCTTAAGTCTGACAAGTTAAATCCTGTGTTCACTAGATGGCCTGGAACAGATGATTTTTCAACTCATGCAACAGTGATTTAACATAAAACACATTAAATATACATTTCGTTCATGGTCTTTTACATACATATTGTATAAAATATGTCCTGAAATCTTTAAAATGAGGCTTTTCCCAAATATATAAAGGGGTTTCACAACACGTCATCAATTGGCCATATTGCTGACACTGAATGTAAACAATGCTGAACTGAACAAAACTCGCATATTTTGCTGATTATTGCTGCTGAAAATAGTCAATTATTGTCATGTTTTGTGCTGTAATAATTGGTAACAAATCAAGCAGAAGAGTGCAAAAAACCTTTTGAGGAACAAAAGGCGTTGACACATTTGTGTTTGTTCTTTGTTATCATTTCCAGTCAGGTAGGTGAAATATTAGGCTAATATCTTAATTATTACTTAATTATTATAATCGTTACCATCAATTAACTTTAGCATGTCAAAATATAAGCCCTTTCTTGCTTACTAAGTCCTTCTCTATATGATTTAGCAGCTTCCACACGTTTTCCATGGTTTAAACCGCATAAATTAGCAGAACAACGAATTCAGTAGTACATTAGTCGTGCAATCCATGCTGTTGTTTACATCCGAGTATGACAATAAGGCCGCGCGCATCCGGGTATCTGACCAAATCATCTATTCAGAAATGCTTCTTATTTTTTATTTATTTTATATGAATCGTGAGTTTTTTGTAACACTGTTACCAAATTTTGGGACATGCAAAATACAGTTTAAGATTATGTGATTATGTTCTAAGAATAAACATTAAACATAAGGATTAAATAGACAACATTTATTAAATAAGAGACATGCTAGGTTAATTTTACGTTAGATAATGTTTTTTCTAACATAACGTCTCATAAAAATAATAAATAAATAAACATACCAGCTTTGTTTTTTCCCCTCACAATCAAGCTTCAGCTTTTCTAGCACTGTTGTCTTTTTGGAAAGACGATTAAATATAATATTGACTTGAATAATCACAATATTACAGTAATTACGGTAGTCTGTCAGCTTGAGACCGTTAATTTGTCTTAAGTATTTAGTTTGATAGACATGGACAAGGCATACATTTTCTTTGCATGACCATATCTCTTTAAGGAAAAAACGGTTTTACCGTTAGAGAAACTTTGTGAACGCAATCGCTTTTATTTTGAAATATATGGCTGGGTAGTGGATTACTATGATCAAGGTTGTTTAAATATTCTTATTTCAAGCCTTCGCCATTGGAAGGGAAGAACGTAACGTCCGCCTTTTAAAATTAATATTCATGACAACGACTTTGCTATTGGATAGTTAAGGAAGAACTTTAGCACGGCCTACTTAATATTCATAAGCCCCGCCTTTACCGTAGTAGGGAAGAGATGCGCTATCACATGATTATAAACACATGATCACATGACAGAGAATCTGTTCCATTTCAAAATGGCTTTAGGTTGTAATAGGTTTCTGAAATATTCTGCTGGTCTAGTAATAGTTTTGGCGTGTGTTTTATTTACGCCATGTGATGCTCGCTACAGGAGATCCCACAGATATGGAGCGCAGCTGAAGTCTGATGTGGAGGAGCAGTGGTTCATCCAGAAACTCGATCACTTCAACGGGGCCGATACTCGAGTCTGGAAACAGGTACTTCACTGCAGGATTAATTTACTTGACAAAAACTACTGCTGGAAATGGTATAAGCGTGCACAATGACATTTAAACATCACTCCAAAGTACTTCAAAGAATACTATGGTATCACTCTCTCTTTCTCTTTCTCTCCCTCTCTAACTAAAACCTGTTGAAATAAAATAAACTTCAACTAAATAAAATAAAATGTTTAAAAAACCCTTACATTTATTTTATTTTAGATATATGCTAACAATTCTCATTTTTATTTAGGTTATCTTGAACTGAACTAAAACTGAAATAAAATAAATAGAATGAAAAGAAATTTCATTTTATTTATAAAAATAGATCTAAAGAAAATGACAAAAACACATTACAAGATTGCTAAAACTCATACTTAACTAAAATTAAAATTAAAAAATATTTTTTTTACAAAAAATAAAAAATATAAATATTAAAATCTAAAAAACACAGAAACTTAAATAAAATAAAACAAAATCCAGAAAATATAAAAATAATTTAGAATATTAATAAAAATCATTATATTATCTTATTGCTAAAATAATCCTTTATATATAGTTCTGATCAAAAGTTTGGAATAATAATACTTATTATTTATTTATTTATTTTTTTAAGATGCTCACTTATGCACCAAGGATGCACCATTTATTTGATCAAAAATTAAATGAAATAAAAAACAGTAATATTTTGATTATATTATTAGACTTTAAATCTTATGTGCACCACCTATCAAAAGTTTTGGACAGTAAGATTTTTAATATGTGGTTTTTGTTTGTGGTTTTGTTTTTTTGTTTGTTAATAAGTCTCTTCTGCTCACCAAACCTGCATTTATTTGATCCAAAGTACAGCGAAAACAATACAAGTTTGACTTGTATACATGACCCTTCAGAAATCATTCTAATATTCTGATTTGCTGCTCAAAAAACATGTAGCATTATTATTATGTTGAAAACAACTGAGTAGAATTTTTGTCCGGTTTCTTTGATGAACAGAAAGTTCAGAAGAACAGCGTTTTCATGAAATGAAAGTCTTTTATTATCACTTTTGAAAAATATAAAGCATCCTTGCTAAATAAAAGTATTCATTTCTATAATTTCTTTCCCAAAATAAATGAAGAAATAAATAAATAAATGTTCTTTGAACAGCAAATCACCATATTAGAATGATTTCTGAAGGATCATGTGACCCCTTAAGACTGGAGTAATGATGCTGAAAATGTATCTTTGATCACAGGAATAAATTAAATTTTAAAATATATTCTGATAGAAAGAAGTTATTTTAAATAATAAAAATATTTCACAATATTACTGCTTTTGTTGTATTTTGAATCAATTAAATGCAGGCTTGGTGAGCAGAAGAGACTTTTTTAAAAAACATTAAAAATCTTATGTCAAAAAACCTTTGACCGGTAGTGAATGTTTCTTAATATATTATAAAATGTATTTCATCTGATGTCAAACCTAGTTTTTCACATATATATATATTAGTATTACTATGGTACACGTCCAAAGAATGTCCAAAAATGTCATTACTTACTCTGATGTGTTTGTGCATATACATATTTCAAAGTTCACATGACACTAAAGGTTCAACAACCTTTTCCTCCTTTAGAGGTATTTTGTAAATGACACCTTCTATAGACCTGGTGGTCCGGTCTTCCTCATGATTGGAGGAGAAGGTCCAGCAAACCCCGCCTGGATGCAATATGGAACCTGGCAGCTTTATGCACAGAAACTGGGCGCCTTGTGCTTGTTGCTGGAGCACCGATTTTATGGGAAGAGTCACCCGACTGAGTGAGTAAAAGAGCGAAAGAGCACTTAACACGGTGATTCAGATTTATGAACACAAGATGGCACTACAAGACAGTCACTACACAGCTGTTGTTCTGTTATTGATTGTTCTGTTTTATGTTATCAGGGATCTGAGCACTGCGAATCTGCGTTTCCTCAGCAGTCGTCAGGCATTGGCTGATCTCGCTCACTTCCGTACAGTTACTGCAGAGTCTCGAGGCCTGACCAATAGCAAGTGGGTTGCGTTTGGGGGCTCCTACCCAGGATCCCTTGCTGCCTGGTTCCGTCTGAAGTACCCGCAGCTGGTGCACGCCTCTGTAGCGACCAGTGCGCCCGTTCACGCCACAGTCAACTTCCCAGGTGCGTCTCTCATATGCATTATGAGCAGTGTTCGAATTGTGTCAAAGCTCTCGGGGGGTCCCCCTAACCAGACCACCCCCCCACCCAAATTCTATAAATAGGATTCATATTTTTGTCTAGTCCTTGTTATCATTTAGAAAACCCAATTCTAAGATAAAAGCTTATTTTACGATGATCAGTGAATTAGGTGTACCAAACAATCACTAAGCAAAGAACAATTAAATATCTAGCCGAGTAAATTAATATTTTCAAACAAGTTTAAAGTGATTTTTACCTTTTGAGGGCATTTTTTAAAGCCATTCTTTTGTTCTGAAAGTGTGCATTATCTTTTCCGTCAAATTCTTATATTTAATCAATAAAGTCACTTAGAATAATAAGACATTTTAGGCTGTTATCACACAAATAAAGTCATTATCAACAAAATTCATCTTTTCAATATAGAGAAAACAAAAGCTGCATCTAAATTGGCATTTAGATGTATTTATCCACTGTTTAATGCAGGACGTGAATGCATTTAATCTACAGTTACAAATACATGAAATATGTTTTAATATTTTAATCCTAAAACATTGAATGCTGAACTTATTTTAAAAAATGAAAAGGTACTTTAAACGTGGAATTACAACCGTCAGTAGGTGTCAGTAAGTCACAGTTAATAAGTGAGTCATTGCGATTGAACCGAATCATTTAAACGGTTGATTCATTCAGGAACGAAACACCGTCATGTTGTTTAGAGATGCAAAAAAGTGCTTGGAATGATTTTTGTTGCCGAAATAGGTCAAAAATAGGCAATATGGTGTTTTTTAATGTAAGCCTCTTAATAATATCTTCTGGTTTATTGAACTGTTGTATAAAATCAATATTTATGAACATTTGTGATTTTTGCAAAAAAACAAACAAACAAAAAAAAGCACTCTTCGTGTGATATTAACTATATGAAATGATATAAATATACATTTTCTGCCGCCATATCCTGAATTTTGGGAAAATGCATTTTATTAGACTGAATTACGCAGTGAAAGAACGACTCTAAGTGAGCACAGTCAGTCTAGCTAATGTTTAAGCACTCATAACTCCTCTTATAATCAATGAAGCTGTCCATACACTGTATGATAAATAAATCTCTTACTTACATTGTTTGTACAGCTGCACTTTGTTGCTTATGATGAGGGAATTCACGAGCTCAATCTAAAAAAAAAAACTCCAGGTTTCAGCAATGACTGTTCTAAACGCATCTGATTGGCCTGCATTCTAAACTCAACAGAGTCGTGTGTGATTGGTTATAATGCTCAACGCTGTAAAAAAAAAAACCTCAATTCGAACACTGATTATGAGGATAAAGCAGTGAGTTATAGTCTTTTAACATGGTTGAAATCAACATGAAATCATAATTGACTCGATTTACTTTCTGAATTTATGCTTATGCAAGATACATTTAAAACTAAGTTTTATTTTTATTTTTTTATCTTACTTCACTTTCTGAATCTTTTCAACCATCTGTTATCTAAAGATACTTTTCAGCATTCAGTCAGTTCTTAAGTACAGCAATAGGCAAAATGCATTGTATGGGTCAAAATTATTGATTTTTCTTTTATGTCAAAAATCATTAGGATATTAAATAAAGATCATGTTCCATGAAGATATTTTGTACATTTCCAAACGACAATATATCAAAACTTAAGTTTTAATTAGTAATATGCATTGCTAAAAACTTCATTTGGACAACTTTAAAGATGATTTTCTCAATATTTAGATTTTTTTTTGCACTCTCAGATTCCAGATTTTCAAATAGTTGCATCTTGGCCAAATATTGTCCTATCCTAACAAATCATACATCAATGGAAAGCTTATTTATTTCAGATTATGTAAAATGACCCTTATGACTGGTTTTGTGGTCCAGGGTCACAGTTGAGAAAACAACTTCTAAATTCCGTCTCAACAATTTTGTTTCTTGACAATTTCGGTTTTAGGCTTTTAACTATGAAGAATCACTGCAACATGCTGCCTTGATTTATATTATGGCAGAAATATAAAATTATTTACACTACTGTTAAATAAGACTTTTTAAATGTTTCTAAAAGAAGTCTATATTTATTTTAATATATTTTAAACTGTAATTTATTCCTTTGATTTAAAGCTGAATTATTTCAGCATCATTACTCCAGACTTCAGTTTCACATGATTGTTCAGAAATCATTCTAATATGCTGATTTGCTGCTCAAGAAATATTTATGAATATTATCAATGTTGAAAACAGTTGTGCCACTTTATATTTTCATATTTTCATATTTTATTTTTATTTTTTTTTGACGAATAGAATTTTTAAAAGAACAGCATTTATTAAAAATAGAAACCTGTTGTAATATTAGAAATGTCGCTTTTGGTCAAATTAATGCAAAATCATTGCTAGTTTTAAAAAAAATCTAGACTTAGTTACAACTACTTTTTACTAAATAAACACATTTAAAATCATAATTACTTGAAGGTACCAATATAACAGCATGAAATATAAAAAATATGACCATTATTCAAAAAGTGCAATCTTCCTATGAAAAGTTTTGTTTTTGTAGATTATTGCAACAACAAAGAAACATACTAGAATAAGAAGTGGCAGTTCAAAAGAACTGAATTTACTCCGAAATAGAAATAATTTCTAACGTTTTAAATGTCTTCACTGTCACTTTTGATCAATTTAATGCATCCTTATTGAATAAAAGCATTCATTCCTTTCTTACTGACCCCAGACTCGTAATGTACACTACCAGTCAAAAGTTTTTGAACAGTACGATTTTTAGTTTTTGTTGTTTTTTTTTTTATAAAGAAGTCTCTTCTGCTCACCAAACCTGCATTTATTTAATCTAAAATACAGCAAAAATAGTAATATTGTGAAATATTTTTACTATTTAAAATAACTGCTTTCTAAATCTAAATTATACTGTTTTTGCTTTATTTGCTGTAAACGACTGCTTTAAAAAAAACAATAAAAATCCAACTGTCCAAAAACTTTTGACTGGTAGTGTAAATATTACAAAAAAGATGAATTAGTGTGCTGTAGTCTTGTCATCGTCGTTCTAGTCTGCTGCTCTTGTCTTGTTTGCTCTTTCCCTCTGTTCCTCAACCCCCCGTCTCATTCCTCTATGTTTCCAACAGCTGGATGTCACCATGACATCCGAACAGCTTTTTAGCAAGACCTTTCATTGACCTGCAGCTACACACACACATTATTCAGCAGTCATCATGACCGCGGTCTGCCGAGGGTGTTTATTATGTCTTGTTGGGTCATATTTAAAGCAACGCCTCCGTACAGTCGTTAAAATTAAAAATAAATCGAGGGTTAATTATGGCGATGAGCAACTGTCTCTGCAGTGGAGACACGAGATGCATGCGTTTGGCCTGTAAGAAGAATCCCGTCTCTCTCCGTCTGTGTGGTTAGATGACAGCGTATGACTGCATGTCTGTCAGCGCAGACGTCAAACTCTGTGATTGTGGTCTTGTCCTGCAGTGATGTCTTGAAGCATCGCTCCTCAGGATAGTGATGTCGCACTGGCCGCTTTCACAGAGCTTTTCATTGTGAGCGGCTCTTAGATCATTGCAGCGCTAGAACAATAGCTTCTCATATTGTGTCCTCTCGTCTCACATTGTTTAGCATGTGCTTTTTGTCCAGTCTGTTGCCTGAAACGATGCTTTTTGGTTTGCGTTGGTCATTTCTGAGAGACGTGCGTGATTATGTTTTATCATTTATCATGCAATTATACACTTGTTTACCAATAGTAGCGAATGGGTGCCGTCAGAATGAGAGTCCAGACAGCTGATAAAAACATCACAATAATTCAAGTAATCTACACCACTCCAGTACATCAATTAACAGCTTGCAATAAACAAGTCTATCATTAAGACGTTTTACATTTCTGTTTGGACTCTCATTCTGACGGCACCCATTCACAGCAGTGGTGAGCAAGTGATGCAATGCTTAATTTCTCAGAATTTGATGAAGAAACAAACTCATCTACATCTTGGATTGCTTAAGAATGAGTAAATTTAAAGCATTTAGGAGCAAGTCAACTAGATATAAAGTCCATATGAAACAGTTGACAACATAATCATGCTTTTTGATGAATGCTTTTGTTTCTCTTTTGTAAGTCGCTTTTTACCAGAAAATTGTTTGGTGAATGCAGAAGTGTAATTTTATTGTGTAATTGGTGTTGTGTCATTTTATTCTGTGGTTGTAGAATATTTAGAGGTTGTGTGGCGATCGCTGGCGGCGGAAAACCCAGAGTGCCCTCTGTTGGTGAAGAAAGCATCGGACACGTTGGTAGAGCGACTCAAGGACCCGAAAACCTATGATAACATCACAAAGGACTTTAGGTAACTCATGCACATACTGGTTTTAAGAAATGAATACATTTATTCAGTAAGGATGCATTAAATGAATCAAAAGTGACAGCAAAGACATTTATAATTCTATTGCTTTCCAACATTGATATAATCAGAAATGTTTTTGAACAGCAAATCAGCGCATTAGAATGATTTCTGAAAGACCATGTGACACTGAAGACTGAAAATTCAGCTTTGCCGAACAGGAATAGATTTTACATTTTACAGTATATTTACATAGAATACACTTATTTCAGTAGTTTTACTTATTTTTAATCATATAAATGCAGTCAGCACAAGAGGCTTCTCTCAGAAACATTAAAAAATCTTACCAACCCCAGTAGTTTATAGTGTGAGAACTTAATTGCATTTATTTGAGATTTATTTAACTTATTTCCAAGTGAAACAGAATACTCAGCTATTTGCAGGACTTGATTTCATCTATATGGATTTAATTGGAAATGAGCTGTTATTGTTTAATGATTCCTCCCTGAGGTTGAGAATTATTCACAAAGTTAGATTTTAATGTCATTTTGGTTTATAAGGGCAATAAAGAGTGAATTTTTAATTGCAGAGTTCATACAGGGAACTTGAAGTACTTAAATATGACTTTTTGAAATTTAACGCTTGGAAAACCCTTAAAACTAGCAATAGAAAGTGAAAAGTGAAGTGAAAGTGACAACGTACTGTCAACTATGGTGACCCATAGTCGAAATTGGTCCTCTGCATTTAACCCATCACGAGTGCACACACACAGCAGTGAGAAGTGAACACACACGCGCACACACACACACTGTGAACACATACCCGGAGCAGTGGGCAGCCATTGCTCCAGCGCCCGGGGAGCAATTGGGGGTTCAGTGCCTTGCTCAAGGGCACTTCAGTCATGGTATTGAAGGCGGAAAGAGCGCTGTTTATTCACAATCCCCACCTTCAATTACTGCTGGTGCGGGAATCGTTTGGTTCATTTTTTTTTTTTGTTAAACAGTAGACAACAACAAACCATTAAGGCAGTGCAGTTATAAAAAAAAAAACAAAGAAAGAAAGTATACACAAATGCAAATCCCTCAAGAAAATTAACCATGGTTTTACTACAGTAAAAGCGTAGTAACCATGTTTCTTTATATAACCAGTTTTACTTTATGACAAATACCATATTTAAACAGTGGTTAGTGTAGAAAAACCATGATTAATTTGTGGTTACCATGATTTAACTATAGTAACCATGTGTGTGTTTTTTCTGTCTCAAAAGGGTGACAAAAATAGCAAGTCTGTTCATTGTCTGCCTTGTAGGCCTATTATAATTACATCCATAGTTTTTTTGTGAAATTTAGATGAACTCATTAATCTGTTGTTTGACCTCTTCATATTTAACTAGAGAACTACAGTTTCCAACGTGTTATGATTTTCAATAATTCATACTTTGCATGTGCCATTTTGTTTTATTAGTATATTTTTATTTACCTATTTATCTTTTTTTTTTTTTTAGAATTGCTTGGTAAGTGAGATTCATTTTATTTCATTTGTATGAACTCATGTTAATTCGTGTTGACTTAAAATCACTTTTGCAAGGGTGTATTATTTTAAATTACCTGAAGTGGGGATTGTATAGGTTTTTCGTGGCATAGGAACATGAGACAATGTATAATACATGTGTTTTGCAAGGACTGAAAAGGCCTTTCTGTTGCAGTTGAAGCCGCTGGACTGTGACTATCCTGGTTTTTGGTGTCCCGACTTAGTTCCGTTCGACTTAGGCTGTGTGTGTATGTGTGTATATGTGTGTGTGAGTCTGAGATCCTGGAATGCCGTCTGTGCTCCGTAGCTCAGATATGAACCAGGGTCAGTCGTCTCAGCACGACCCACAGAAAGAAAACACTCAATCTAAAACATCCCTCATCTTTCTTTTCCTTCCGGCCCACAGACTTTCTGCTGTCATGCCTCTAAACTGTGTTAGGAGGGGAGTACAAGTGAACCACATACAGTACTATTCTGTACATTAGTATGGTACAAACAAGCAAAAAAATCTGAATTTTTATAATGCAAAGTCTGTTTTAGAGCAAGTTTACTGAATATTTTTATGCATTATTTTTCAGAACATGTTTTTAATTAGAATTAAGCATGTTTTCCCCCCAAAATAGTAATTTTTATCATTGTGAAATGGAAAAAAAAATACACAAAACCATAGGACAATATTTGGTCGAGATACAACTATTTGAAAATCTGAAATCTGAGGGTGCAAAAAATAAAAATATTGAGAACATCGCTTTTAAAGTTGTTAAAATGAATATCTTAGCAATGCATATTACTTATCAAAAATTAAGTACTGATATATTTATGGTAGGAAATTTACAAAATGTCTTAATGGAACATGAAATTGATCATTTTGGCCCATACAATGATTTTTGGCTATAGCTACAAATATAGCCGTGCTACCTAAGACTGGTTTTGTATATATATATACTATATATATACTATATTACAATATTTTATCATGTACTTTTTTGGGATGCTTTTTATTATAATTGAGCATGATTTACCCCTAAAGTCAAATTTACATCACTGTAATTTGGTTTTTACAAAAGTCTGGAATAAAAAATGTAAAATATCTAAAATATATAAATAGTAGCATTTAATCAAACTAAATATAAATATAGTAATATTGATATTATTTAAGATATCATGGTAGAATTTGTTAGAATGAACATAATTTAAATAAAATTATTTATATTAAAGTATAGTGGATCTGGATGCATAACGATAATGAGAATTCTGGGGAAAAAAGGTCATTGGTTGTCCTGAAATGCCAATGCCACGATGCAAAACCACTTCATAGTCCTAAAATAAGCTTCATTTTCTTTATTTCGGGGTTGAAATGTGAGCCGAACGCGTTTTCCTGTGATTCACCCACACAGTGACCTTATGCTTTCCCAAATATACAAACTGTTCCCTGTTCTGCTCAGTTGTGCGGGATGCCAGATTTAATGATGTCTTTGAGTGTGGGCGGAGCCTCGTGGTTGAGTGTTTCAAGAGTGTGTTCCTCCACAAATTATTTGGTGTCCAAATGACGCATTTGTGTTTGAATAGTCTGGATAAGCCTTGAAGTAATTTCTCTGTCTCTCAGGTTGTGCTCCAAGCCCCAGATCCAATCCGAGACGGATTCTGCGTATCTTTTGGAGTCCTTGGCTGAGAATTTCATGGATGTAGTGCAATACAACGAGGACAACCGGGCGTTTGAGGTGTGTGAGGTGATTGTGCGTGTTACAGACGCACGTTTTGACCACAAGCACGAAAATGACATGATCAAGTGAATTCAAGTCGAAGAGTCAGGAAAGCTCAAGTCAGAAACCAGTTTAGTCATTTGTTGAGTGTGTGTGTATGAGAGAGATAAGAGGCTGTATATTGTCAGGAGCTCTTGAGTCAGATTACCAATAAACCACTGCGCTTCAGAACAGCAGGAGCTTTTAGAGCTGCAGGATTGAGTTACAGAGAGAGAGGAACCGAGTGAATGAGAGGATGAAAGACGGGAAAACATTTCTGAAGACAACCGACATTTATAATAGGACATTTTTGGATTGGCCATGTATTTTAATTCTTAGTTTTGACTCGTAAAGCATAAAATTAGCTAAATTTAGTTTATTATAAAAATACTGCATTTGCATAATTCTACTCCTGATATGGGGAAGTATATACTTTCAAGGGTGTAGTAAGACAGTAGGCCAATAATGTGACATACAAACACAGACTTCAAAAAATTACTTTTTTTTTTTTTTTTTTTAATGTTTACTTAAATAAGATATTAAAGGAGAAGTCCACTTCCAAAACAAAAATTGACAGATAATGTACTCACCCCCTTGTCATCCAAGATGTTCATGTCTTTCTTTCATCAGCTGTAAAGAAATAGTTTTTTGAGGGAAACATTTCAGCATTTTTCTTCATATAATGGACTGATATGGTGCCCCGAGTTTGAACTTCCAAAATGCAGTTTAAATGCGCCTTCAAACGATCCCAAATGTGGTTGTAAACTATTTTCCCAGCCGAGGATGTCAGTCAGCACCATATTAGTCCGTTATAGGGAGAAAAATCCTGAAATGTTTCCCTTAAAAAACATAATTTCTTTATGACTGAAGAAAGAAAGACATGAACATCTTGGATGACAAGATGATACATTTTTGTTCTGGAAGTGAACAACTCCTTTAAAATCTGCCAAAGACAAAATATATTTATATTCACAAAAAGTTCAATGAAAATAAATCCCAAAAATGAAAATCTGCTGAAAAAGTACTCACCCTCAGGTCATTCAAGACATAGATGAGTTTGTTTCTTCATCATCAGATTTGGACAATTGTAGCATTCCATCATATGTTCACCAGTGGATGTGAATGGGTGCCGTCGGAATGAAAGTCCAAACAGCTGATCTTAACATTACAATAATCCACAAGTAACCCACACCACTCCAGTCCATCAGTCAACATCTTGAGAAACCAAAATCTGTGTGTTTGTAAGAAACGAATCCATCATTAAGACATTTTTAGAATCAGTCCGTTGCTTCCAGGCCCATAATCCATAATAACACTTTCTCCAGTGGAAAAGTCTGTTGTCCTATTGTCTCTCACATCAAAATCCAACCACATATTTGTTTAGAGCACTTTTGGACTGTTTTGGCTTGTAAATGGTGCATGATCTGTTCAGATTTCTCTCCTGATTCAGACAAGATGACTTTGTCACTGGAGGAAGTGTTATTATGGATTACAAACTCATATTTTGGCCAGACACAACACTTAAAAGTTAAAAACGTCTTAATGATGGGTTTGTTTCTTACAAACACACAGCTTTTGGCTTCTCAGGACGTTATCTGATGTACTGGTGTGGTGTGGATTACTTATGGATTATTGTTTTTATCAGCTGTTTGGACTCTCATTCTGACGGCACCCATTCACTGCAGAGGATCCATTGGTGAGCAAGTGATGCAATGCTGCATTTCTCCAAATTTGATGAAGAAACAAACTCACCTACATCTCGGATGACCTGAGGATGAGTACATTTTGAGCAAAATTAAATTTTTAGGTGAGTTACTGCTTTAAAGCAGATGTGGTTTGTGAACACAAGCCAAGGAGCTCTCTCCATCTCACACACACACACACAGATTCCCTGGCGTCATCCATGCAGTGATTGAGTGTTTAAGTGGAATTTGGATTAAGAGGTGTGTCTCTGTAATCAGAGTCCAATCTCGGAATGTTCTCGCAATTTTGGTTCTAGTTCTGATAGATTACGACTCACATCCTGATTACGTGAGGCTCTGAGACTTTTGTCCTGAAATGCCTTTTCTGAATGTGTAGGGCTTTTTAAATAAAATTCTGACAAAAGTCTTTCAGTGAGGACAAAAAGTCTTTATGGACGAAAATGATTTCAAGGATGAGTTCAATTCCAGAATAATAATTTCCTGACAATTTACTCACCCCCACGTCATCCAAGATGTTCCTGTCTGTCTTTTTTTCAGTCAAAAAATAAATAACATTTTTTGAGTTTCTTTCTCCGTATAGAAAAGAGTTTTATTTTTTCCCTTTTTCCATTTTAATTTTTATTAACTCCTTTTTAATGGTTAAATTACATTTTATTCATCAAAGAGCATGTCTAATTAATTAAAATCATGAAACTCATACAATTTCACAGCAATTTAATAAAGGTTTAACAAAAATGACATGTTTAGGGCCTTATGAAATGTTTTATTTTTTCTCACCATATGTTTTGTTGTTATCAGATTCTGTGTTTGAGCATGTCTAATTATTTAAATGCATACTTAATTTATTCAAATTTATTCTTAAAATAGCCTTATGAAGACTGAAAAAATGAAGATTGTTTGACTATATGAGACCCTTATTTCTCAGCTGGGATGGCATAGAGCCCTTTGAAGCTGCACTGAAACTGCAATTTAGACCTTCAATCCATTGATCCCCATTGAAGTCTACTATATGGAGAAAAATCCTGAAATGTTTTCCTCATAAACTTTACTTTTTGGTTTCAACTATAGAAAGAAAGACATGAACATCTAAATTATCAGGATGATTTTTTCTGTAAGTGAACTAATCCTGTATTTTTAAGATTTATTTATTTATTTATATTTTGTAATTTACAAAAAAATGTTTTTAATGGTTTTATTAAAGTGTAACAATAAGAAAACAAACATCAACAGCAAAACAAAACAAAAAAATGCAAAACAACAATAGATACAAATACAGAATGTATTTTAAATTTTCAAAAAATTAAACATAAATACATTTAAAATAAATAAAGATAACTACACTAATAAATAAAAAAAAATCAGAGTAGAAGCACATTGATTACTCACCCTTACAAATTAAAAAAAATAATAAATGTGTTTATTTCAGTGGAAAAAAAAAACTAACATTTTAATGGCACAATATATAAGATTTTTTTTTATTAAAATATCCAAAAACACTAAAACAGTCTCATTCTAAATATTATATCTAAATATTTCGAAGAATGTTTAAATCCAGAGAAAAAAACAGTTTTAACAAATGAAACGGATCGTGTCCTTGCGTTGCCTGCCAATGACATCATACACCCTCAATTTTCCGGTTTTATTTTGTAGAAAACATGGAAACCCCAAAGACACTTTTATATGTTATGCATTTTATTAGACAGGTGACGAACGCACAGTGTAGCATTATAACAGAACTTTCAACACACTCAAATGTATCTAGTATGATAAAACCGCTCTGTTTTACCTCACGTGTATCACACTCGTCCTTTATTAACGATTGGTTCACTGAACGCCTTTGATTCTCTGTTTGTTTTGAATATGCACCCTCTAGTGGCGACAACTTACACATCGTGCCTTTAATCAGTCTTAAAAACAAACAAACACAAAAAAACACACAAATCTTGCCCGTTTCATTACCTAATGCAAAATGTTTTCTAGTAGGTTTGGTTTAGTCATTGACATTTGTTTTAGATTTTAGAAAAAAATATGGTCTGTCCTCATTTCTAGCTAAGTAAATGTGTGTGTGTGTTTTTTCAGGGCGCTGTAGGAACTAACATCACCATAAAGGTGTTGTGCAGCGTGATGCTGGACTCTTCGTTAGGCGAGCCGTACGATCGATACGCCGCTGTGGTTCGATTGATGCTGAACACATTCTCTCAGCCGTGCCTGAACACCCAGTACAAGAGCTACATCCAGGACATGAGCAACACCAGCTGGAGCGGCCCTGAGGCCGGAGGAGGTGCGTGTGTGTTTGTGTGCTCTTACATGTTGATTTGTGTGTGCTGCGTTTAAGTCACACTGATGAGTGTGTTTACATGTGTATGTAATGTCCTTAGTTGTTTTCCAGCTTGCTGCTTTATATTACAGGATGTGCGGTCTGGGCCTCTCATTTGTCCTTTTTTTTTTATCCTTGAATGAGAACCAGTGCCTTTATATGTGATTTCAACAAGAAATGTCCAAGAAAATAGATTTAGCATGAAGATAATGAAGCCTAATAGTATATTTTGTTTATTTGGTACTATTGCTGTGCAAAGAAGCGATTTCACGTTTTTAGAAATCAATTTGGCACATTTTATTTGATTACAATCTTGAATTCAAAATTTGTATGCAATATTAAATAATTTGATGTTTTTTTTCTTGATGTCCAAATTATTGTCTATAGCATGAAAAAAGTCTAATGAATTTATTTTAGGTTTATTTGTTTTGAATTTATTTCATTTATTTAGTTATATATTTTGTAATTTAAATTTATTTAGATATTTCATTTTATTTTATTTATTGATTCATATTATTGACTTAGTTCATTTGTTTCATTAAATTTATGATTTAATATATTTTTTGAGAAGCAATATATTTTAATTTAATTTATGAAGAAATTTGAAATTGTTTATTGATTTTTGTTTTATTTTTTTATTTAATTTTATATTGTTTGGGATGCAATATCTTGTAATTATTTTGTATTTATTTAGTATTTGGTTCTATTTTATAATTTTATTTTGATTTATTTAGAAATGTGGTTTTATTTATTGCTTATTTATTCATTATTTGTTTTGTGTTTTAGTTTTTGTTTTACATTTTTAAATTATTTTATTTAGAAATTTGAATTTATTTATTGATTTTTAGTTTTATTTGTTTATTTATTTATTTATTTAATTTTGCATTTTGGGATGCAATATCTTATTTTATTTAATTGTTTTGTATTTATTTAGTTTTTTGTTTTTAGTTTATTTTGAGTTATTTAAAAATCTGGTTTTATTTATTTGCTTTGTATTTCAGTTTTTTGTTTTATATTTTAATTTAATTTATTTAGAAATTTGAATATATTTATTGATTTTATTTTAGATTTTTTTGGATGCAATATCTTATTTATATTTAATTGTTTTGTGTTTATTTATGTGGTTTTATTTATTGATTTTTATTTATTTGTTTAGTATTTTTAGTTTTATATTTTAATTTAATTTTTAGATTTTTTAATGTATTGATTTTTTTGGGGGGGATGGTGCAGTATCTTATTTTGTTTAATTGTTTTGTATTTATTTACTTTTTGTTTATATATATATATATATATATATATATATTATATTTAATTTTATTTTTGAGGGGATGAAATATTTAATTTATTTGCTTTGCACTTATTTTATTTATATTTTTTTTAATGAAATTTGAGAAAATTCGCAAGATTTACCCCACATCTTCTGATTCATCAAATAAGTCATTATTCCATTATGAAGCTGAAAATGAAGCTGAATTTGTGTGTTTAGGGCGGCAGTGGGTATATCAGACCTGCACTGAATTTGGTTTTTATCAGAGCACCGATTCACCAAACCAGCCCTTCAGTGGATTTCCCTTACCGTGAGTGTTTTAAAGTGATTTTAGTGTCCATCTATCGTCGGTATGTTTGTTTGGAGTTGCATTAAGGGTTTAGGGTTTTTCTTTGCATGCATAAAAACAAACATATTGAACTTTTTTTCTGACCAGCTTTCTTCTGTTTTGCTCTGTCTTCCTTCAGTTATTACCTGAAGCAGTGCGCTGACATATATAATCTCAGCACCTCACTGGACGAAGTTGTTCAGCAGACCAATGAGGAATACGGAGGATATGACATCAAGAGCACTCGCATCGTCTTCCCTAACGGTTCCATTGACCCATGGCACGCCCTCGGAGTGACCCAGGACATCACAAGCGACCTTCCGGCTGTCTTCATCAAAGGTCTGTCCCGTCGTCTTTAGTTTTCATTTATCCATTTTGCGTTGAATCTAACTGGCTCTGTTCTCTGTCAGGTACGGCCCACTGCGCTAACATGTACCCGGCCCGAGCGGAAGACCTTCCTCAGCTAGGTTTGGCATGGGATCACATCTTCATCCTGCTTCAGAAGTGGCTGGCTGAGTGATTGACAGCAGCAGCAGCCAATCAGGTGCACAGACAGGCGTAATGGCCAATCACAATGTTTAATGGTACTACAATGCAAAGAAGGAATTTTCTTTCTTTAGAAATTGATTTTGACTGTGTTTTTATAACTTGATTTCAAAGTCTTGATTTCAAAATTTGTTTTTGTATGCAATACGTTTATGTAAGTTTGAATGAATGTCTTTTTTCTTGATGTAAATCACTTGTGTATATTTTGCAGCAGAGGTTTCTGAATAAAATCTGAAATTTTATAATGTCGCAAACCTTTTTGATTGATTTCATGTTGAGTTTGGATGTGTGTTTGAGTGGCAATTGTGTGTTCTTGCTGGAAAATTAAACAAAAAATCTATTTTAAAAAAGGTAATTGCGACTTGCAACGTTTTATTAACAATTTTGACCTATCTCACAATTCAAAGCTTAAATCTCTCACTTCTGAATTTATATCTCGCAATTCTACTGTTGTTTTTTCCCCTCTGAATTACGGCATATAAACTGTGTTTATATTGTGAATTGTGAGATAAACTTTTTTTTTTTTTATAGTTTACATATCACAATTGTTTTTTTTCCCACCATGGAATAAAAAATAAAAGACAAAACACATTTTAAAAAATAAATTAAAAAAAAGAATTGTTTATATCTTGCAATTCTGAATTTATATCTTGAAATTCTAACTTTTTTCTCAAAATTGCTGAAAAAACAAACAAAAAAACCCCAAACAAACTCAGAACTGCAAGATAAACTCACAGTTCTGGCTTATTTTCTGCAATTTTGAGTTTACATCTCACAATTCTGTTTTTTTTCCTGCCATATTTAACTATTCTGAATTATTTTCTTGCAATTTTGAGTTAATATCTAGCAATTCTGAGTTTATATCTTGAAGTTATCACTTTTTCTCACAACTATGAGCTTATATCTCACAATTCTGACTTTTCTTCTTAGAATTGTTTATACTTCGCAATTTATATCCCAAATCTGAATTTATATATTGCAATTCTAACTTCTTTTCTCAGAATTGCTGAAAGAAAAATCAGAATAGCGAGATATAAACTCACAATTTTGAGTTTACATCTCACAATTCTGTTTTTTTCCAACACAAAATAAAAAAAAAAAAAAGTGAGTTTATATTTTACATTTCTAAGTTTATATTTTGCAGTTATAACTTTTTCTCATAACTATAAGTTCATACATCACAATTCTGACTTTGCTTCTCAGAATTGTTTATATCTTGCAATTCTGTTTATATCCCGATTCTAAGTTTATATCTTGCAATTCTAACTTCTTTTCTCAGAATTGCAAGATATAAATTCACAATTCTGTCTTCTGAGTCAAACTCAATTTTGAGTTTACATCTCGCAAATCAGTTTTTTTCCCAGTCATGAAAAAAAAAGGTAATTACAACTTTTTATCTAACCTTTTTGACTTATTTTCTTGCAATTTTAAGTTAATATCTAGCAATTTAGAATTTATATTTTGCATTTCTGAGTTTATATCTTGCAGTTGTGACTTGTTTTCATCTCCGAGTTTATGTCTCACAATTCAGATTTTTTTTTTTTCTGAATTGTTTATATCTTGCAATTCTGAATTTAAATCTTGCAATTCTAACTTATTTTTTTTCAGAATTGGCAGGAAAAAAACTCAAAATTGCGAGATATAAACTGAGAATTGTAAGACAAACTTACAATTCTCAGTTTACAAACTTACAATTCTGACTTATTTTCTTGCAATTGTGATGTAATATCTAACAATTCTGAGTTTATATTTTGCATTTCTGAGTTTATATCTCACAATTCTGACTTTTTTCCTGAATTGTTTATATCTTGCAATTCTGGGTTTACATTGCAATTTTGAATTTATGTCTTGCAATTTTAACTTTTTTTTTTTTTTTTTCTTTTTTTTTTTCAGAATTGGTGGGAAGAAAACTCAAAATTGCAAGATATAAACTGAGAACTGTGAGACAAACTTACAATTCTGACTTATTTTCTTGCAATTTTGAGTTAATATCTAACAATTCTGAGTTTATATTTTGCATTTCTGACTCTTTTTTTTTTTAATTGCTTATGTCTTGCAATTCTGGGTTTATATCGCAATTTTGAAATTATATCTTGCTATTCTAACTTTTTTTTGCAGGGAAAAAAGAATTGCGAGATATAAACTCAGAATTGTGATATAATCATACATTTATGACTTATTTTCTTGCAATTTTGAGTTTACATCTCACAATTCAGTTTTTCTTCCCGTCACGAAATAAAACAGGCAATTGCAACTTTTTATCTAACCTTTCTGACTTATTTTCTTGCAATTTTAAGTTAATATCTAGCAATTCTGAGTTTATATTTTGCATTTCTGAGTTTATATCTTGCAATTGTGACTTTTTTCCTGAATTGTTTATATCTTGCAATTCTGAGTTTATATCGCAATTTTGAAATTATATCTTGCAATTCTAACTTACTTTTTTCAGAATTGGTGGGAAAAAACTCAGAATTGTGAGATATAAACTGAGAATTATGAGACAAACTTACAATTCTTACTTATTTTCTTGCAATTTTGAGTTTACGTCTTACAATTCCGTTTTTTTCTCCGTCATGAAATAAAAGAGATAACTGCAACTTTTTATCTGACCTTTTTGACTTATTTTCTTGCAATTTTAAGTTAATATCTAGCAATTTTGAGTTTATATTTTGCATTTCTGAGTTTATATCTCACAATTCTGAGAGTTTCTATCACAATTGTGAATTTTTTTCTTGCAAATCTAGACTTTTCTCAGAATTGTGAGGAAAAAAATAGATATAAACTTGCAATTCTGCAATTTTGAGTTTACTTCTCACAATATATATATATATTTGCTACAAAATAAAAAATTTAAAGAATAATTGTAGCTTTTTATCTATTCCAACTATTTTTTCTTGCAATTCTGAGTTTATATCTTGCAATTCCAACTTTTTTCCCTCACAACTGAGTTTATGTCTCACAGAATTGTGAGAAAATAAGCCAGAATTGCAAGTTAAAAAGTTAGAATTACTTTGTTTCCACTATGGTATAAAAAAAGAAAAAAAAAAGCAACCATCCCATACCTATATACAGGTATACTGAATAATTGCCATATTCAAATTTTATGCTATAGTCCTGTGCATTAGTATTGGTATATGGTATTACCAATATACAGTGTAAAAAACCCTCTAAAATAATCCATACTCATTTACCACTGCACCCAAGAATACTACCAAGGTAATGATAGCGTAATACTGTGGTACAAGTGCAAAACATTGCATTACCACAGTAATTTTTGTTAGTCACGTGCTCAGATTCCAGTTGCACAACAGTTAATGGCCATGTTTCATTGTTTTGTCCCAGCATGTAATTATCCGCCTCACTAATCATCCTATTCTTCCGCGTGTGTCATCATTTCCTGTTTACATGCATAAGTGTTTAATCAAAATTTCGCTGAAGGGTTTTTTGCGCCCCTTCCCCGAATTCTACAAAGGCGAGGTTCGGCTCATGAATATTAATTACGTAACAGAACGTTCGGCGACCGTTGGTATAGCGTGGTTGGACGTCAACCAAATGACGTCAGGGCTACCTGATTAATATTTAAAAAGTCTTTAACGGCGTAGCGTTTGTATTTATAAAAAGGCGGAGTCCGGCGCTCAGGACAGAAAGAAATAAACGGAGGCGCGGCAGCGTGAGGAGGAACACGGACAGTCACGGAAGACACGCGCTCTTTACCTGCGTATCTGAAGAATTAGAGGTTCTTGTCCAGCTCAGTGGTGCGTATTGCATCTTATTTTTCACCTCATAGACTGTACAGGTTGTTTTGAGCCTGAATCAGGCGTTAGTCACAGTTGTTTCAATTCCCAGTTGTTTGTCATCGGGGTTTTTATTGATCTAACGTGTGAGGGATGTGAAGGATGATTTGTTTTTGAGTTGTTGACTTTCAGTTCCGGACCCCCGCTTCTATTTGTGCTCTCAGACTGAGTTTTTAAGCCTATAATTAAACACAGTTGCTGAAGCTGCTATAAAAAGTTGACTGCGGTCATCGGAAGACAACGCTTCACTCATGCAGCTCGCAGAAAACTCTGTTTAGCTGACATAACTAACATCACTGTCATTAGCAGACCAGATCAGATAAGTTAAACCGTCTTAAGACCAACATCAAAATAGACAAGGAGGGGCAGGTTGCATAAACCTAGGCTTTATGTTAAAACTAGTTGCAGCTAGCAGTTAAACAAGTGGTAATCAGTCTGTTTTTCTGGATACAATTTAAACCAATCTATCTTTTTATGCAACTGACTTTACAAAGTTATGGCCAGTCTTGATGGCTAAGTATAAGCAGTTCAAATTGCACCTGTTTAACGGTCTAATATTGGACGTTCTCTCAAAGTTATATTAACGTTAATAGAATGTTTGTTTAAAGTACTGGTCTTTAATAATGTTCTCAAAACACTAGCAGAAAATCATTATTTATACTTCGTTCATAGAACTTTGGAACATGTAACATTTTTTTTTAAAATGTTTTGGAATGTTTAGGTAACATTTAAAAGTAACATTCCAGTAATGTTTGAAAATGATAAAATGGAATGTTCGTGTAACTACACACAACACTAAAAAAGCTTTGAAATGATTTAATGTTTTCATAACGTAATGAGAATGTTAGTAAATCATTCTTAAATTCGTTTTGTAATCTTTTAAAACAAACATCAGTCTACATCAGTCTACATCAGTTTTGTTTTGAAGGTTTATGAGGGATTGATTGTTTAAAATGTTTTAACGGTGGTAATATCTGTCAGGAATGATAGCTGTTCCAAGCACTCATAGCTGTGAAATGAACTAATGAATGATTTATCACAACAGTCTGTTGACACAATGTGTCAGTTGAGTAATATTACAGAGTAATTTTAAACAATTTTAAGCACTCACATTTTCTGTTCCTTTCTTAATTGCACAGGAGATATTTTCTGCAGATGACTGTCCTGATTGTTCAAACACATGTACTTAGCTGTCTAAATGAGGGCGTTGCATGGATTTCTGTTGTTTAAAAAAGTCATAATTATGAGATAAAATGTTGCAATTTAATTTAATTTTTATTTCATGGCAGAGGCAAAAAAATGTGGTATATATATATATATATATATGTGTGTGTGTGTGTGTGTGTGTGTGTATATAATTACATATGAGAGACAGAGAGAGATGTTTTTTTTTATTATTATTTTTTATATACATATATTTCCCCAAAAGAAGGTTCTGAGAGGTTTTATGAGCATTTTGTACTTCTGGGTACAAATTTGTCCCCAAAATATGGCTAAGTAGGCACGCTCTCTCTCTCTCTCTCTCTCTCTCTCACACACACACACACACAAACACACACACACTCACTATCCTTAATCAAATAAATTCCTGAGCCGCAGGGCTGTGTGACGGGAAACAGAATAGCTTAGGAGTGTGTAAGTGTGTGTGCACAGATCCAAGAGACCCAAGGGTTGTGGAAATGTGTGTTGCTTGGAGCCGTTCTTTACTCAAGAAATGCTTGTGCAAAGAGAGAGAGAGAGAAAAGAGCATGTCCCGGAAAATCAGTGTGCTTTGGAGAATACTGATTAGATTGAGATCTCCGAGAAACTCTGAGATGTCAGAGAGAAGCAAGTATTTGTGTTGTGCTTTGTGTAAGTCAGTGTCAGACGTCTGGACAGGTTTAAACGTGGAATTACCTTGAGTCATTTTACTATGATTCCCATTAAAGGATTCATTTGTTTTGAAGATGTTGTATTGTCTCTCATAAAGGTGCTATTTATGCAACACTAGCGGCACCAAATAGATCTGCAACAATAGTATACAGTTTCCAATGATTTGGAAATCCATTTGTTGTAAAAGCTATAAGCCGGTTGGTTAAAGTGTTTTTATAATGTTGTTTTTTGGATCAGTGCTAAACTCACTTAATGGTAAAGTGAGACTATATGTGTGTTGATTGTCATTTGAAGTGTGCATTTTAAAATTGTTTTTATTTTTCTAAAGTGAAATCTAGAGTGAAATCAAATATTCAGTTCAAAGTCAAAAATATAGATATATAAAATTTTATAAATTATAAAAATCTACTTAGAATTGTATATTTTACTTTTTAAAGTAAATCATAGAATTCACAAGTTTAAATCATAAGTTTTTATAAAAAAACAATAAAAAAAATATTTTATTTATTATATATATATATATTATTTTATAAATATAATTTTTAAAAAAAAAAACAACCTTTTTTATATTTATCTCCCTATTTATAGATTTTTATCATTTATAGTATTTATAAAAACAAATTCTGAACTCTTATGTATAAAAGTAATTTCAAAGGTGCAGCACAGTATTTAATTTATTTTTATTCTTTTTTTGTTGTAAAATATTAGGGCAAAGCATTTTTTTCCCTTTGGAATAACATGCTCTGTTGAATCATCAACAATAAAAATTTATATTTTACCTTGTAAATAATAATTGTAAAATTTCATGTTATAGATTTTATTTAAATTATAAAAATGTAAAATGATAAAAAATGTATAAATTAAAAAAAAATATTATAAAAATCTGCTTAAATGTATATTTTACCTTGTAAATATTAAAAACTTTTTTTTACAAAAATAATTTATAAGAATGATCTGTCCATATTTGTAGATTTTTATCATTTATAATATTTATAAAAATTAAAGTAAATGTAAACAATTTAATCTAGACACTTTTATATATAAAATTCATTTCAAAGGTGCAGAACAATATTTGATTTATTTATTTATTTTTTTGTTAAAAAATATTAGGGCAAAACATTTTTCTTTGGAGTAACAGGCCCTGTTGAATTGTCAACAAAAAGATTGTCAACAATAATTATTAAAATGTGTTCAAAAAGTAAATGCACCATTCTGATTTTGTTTTGCTTTCAGTTTTATCATCAAGCAGTTTAAGGACTTTTGTTTGTAATCCATAAGCAACGAAATGTATAAAAATACTGAAACATGTATTGATAAAGAGAATAAAATCAGTTGTTATGAGGATTAGTTTTACTTCATCACCCTCTCTCTGTTCTTCAGGTGAGCTGCCTGTGTGTTCCTCACGATGTTTGTGGTGTTGCAAGCGTGTTTGTTGGTGGTGGTTTGTTCTTTGAGCATTTCTGCCTCTCAGTCCTCGTCTTACGGAGAGCGAGGCTCTGATCTCGGCCTGCAGGTGTTTTTGCGTGTGGTCCAGGACAAACCGCAGGAGAATGTGGTCATGTCGCCTCACGGCGTGGCCTCCATCCTGGGCATGCTGCTCCCAGGGGCCCACGGGGACACTCGCCGACAGCTGCTCACGGGCCTCAAATACAAGAAGACGGGTGTGTGTTTGCTCTGGTTTCATATGCGTTGATAATAATGCATGATAATTTAGTTTGCAATTCAGATATGAATGTTGTCTCAAACCCAACAGCATGTTGACACAACTCATTTTGTGTTGATTCTGCTCTCAGGTCCATATAAGATGCTACGAAAGTTGCATAAGGCCCTGACGACCAAATCCAACGCTGATATTGTGACGATCGCCAATGCGCTGTTCCCCAATAAGGGCTTCAGCATGAAGGAAGACTTCCTGACAGCCAACAGGGAGAACTTCATGTGCGAGAGTCAAACTGTTGACTACAGCGATCCAGACAAGGCTGCAGAAACCATTAATGAATGGGTGAAGAACAGCACCAAAGGTAAACCTTGCTTTAACCTCGCTTTTATTTTGAGGAAGTAGTTTACCACTGACAAACAAACATAAATAAACAAAAAAAGACCAAAAACAAAACAAAACAAACTATATATATATATATATATATATATATATATATATATTTATTTATTTATTTATATATATATATATATATATATATATATATATATATATATATATATATATAGTTTGTTTTGTTTTGTTTTTGGTCTTTTTTTGTTTATTTATGAATTACTTTTTAATTCTTAACTATTATATATAATAACTATAATTATTAATGACTTTTATTGTTTTATTGTTGTTTTATTAATATACTTTTTTTTGTTACTGATAAACTTACTAATCTCAAAAGTATTTCCATTTCTATTTTTATTTATATAAGTAGAAGTTTATCAATAAATAAAAAACAACATTGGGTCCGGTATACAAAAGGTATTTGTTTATATGTTTAATTATCTATGAATTAATTAATTTTTAATTCATTAAAGTTAATAACTTAAAATTATTATTCTTAATAATATTTTCCAAGTGATATAAGATAAATTATACAAAAAATGATTTTGAAACTAACGTATTTATTTACTTTTAATTTATTTCAAAGCCACACAAGTCAATTTTAAGCTTTATTTAAATAATAATCTTAAAACTGTTTTCCAAGTTATATAAGAGTAATTATTGGAAGTTTGTCAATAATTGAAAACCAGTTTATTTATTATATATATTTTTTAAAACCACACAAATCAGGATTTTAAGCTTTATTTACATGTCCCAAAAATAGCACATATAATGGACACAAATAGAAAATAGCTCATATAATATTTTTAATCTTTTTTACTGACAGCTTGTTGGAAAAGAAGAAGAAAAAAACTTTATTATAGCCCTATTTAGCACTGAATTTGTGTGAAGTGGCAATTAATTATAATATTTATTCTGCTCTGTTTATTTCTTCATCAGGCCATATTCCCAGTCTTGTCAATGCAGATATGTTTGATCCAGCTATGACTCGATTGGTGGCTGTAAATTCCATTTACTTCAAAGGCCTTTGGAAGTCCCGTTTCCAAGCCCAGAACACCAAACCCAGGAACTTTAATGCAGGAGACGGAAAGACGTACAAAGTTCCCATGATGTCCCAACTCTCTGTCTTTAACATAGGTGAGATTTGACTTTCTCGCAGATTGCATCAGATATTACTCTCACATGCATTCAGAACGGTTGAGTAATAAAAGATTTTCCCACCACGTGATTTAAGCAATTGTCTGGCTATGCGTGAAGATGTTTTCCAGAGACGGTGGTGCAATAAAAACGTGGCTACTTTTTAAATCGCTGGGAACGCTGGAGTGTTTTAACTTTACAATTTCTCATAACGCAACAGATGGGAATGAAAATGGTGTAAAATGTGAATTAATTGAATTCTTATGCAAATGCCAAGAGCGTGTGGCCATTGACAGAAGGATTTAATCCATGAGAACACCAATAAACTTTTGCTAGTTTTGATATAAGCACTTTACAAGCAGAATAAAGTGTTTTATAGACCGTACGAGAGGACTGCTTTATAACGTTCACAAGGGTGACTGGGATATGAGCCATACATGGGTTGGATATTGGTTTTTGAGGAACATTCATATACATTTAATAGTTAAGTGTGTCGTTCGACTCTGTCTAGCAGCATGAATCTATTTATTTGTTTTCGTTCTCTCTGCAGGTCAAGCAAGCACTCCAGAAGGTTTGAAGTATACAGTGATCGAGCTGCCGTATCACGGCAACAGCATGAGCATGTTTATTGCATTGCCGTCAGAAGAGGCCACGCCCCTCTCATCCGTCTTGCCACACATCTCTACAGCGACTGTACAAAGCTGGACCAAACAGCTGGTTCAGAGGAGGATGCGCCTCCTGATGCCAAAGTGAGTTTTTCCTTTTATGCCAAAAATGATTAGGATATTAAGTAAAGATGTTCCATGAAGATATTTTGTGAACTTCCCAACGTAAATATATCAAAACTTAATTTTTGATTAGTAATATTCATTGCTGAGTACTTCATTGGGACAACTTTTTTTTTTTTTTGCACCCTCAGATTCCAGATTTTTTAAATAGTTGCATCTCGGCCAAATATTGTCCTAACAAACCATACATCAATGGAAAGCTTATTTATTCAGCTTTCAGAAGATGCAGAAGTCTCATGACTGGTTTTGTGTTCCAGGGTCCATAAAGAGATAATTAATATAGAATTTCAAAACTGTTGTGGTATTTATTAATATTTAGTCAATAATAAATATGAATATTTACTAATACTAATATTTATATGACTATACTTTTCATTGAATATTAAAAGTCAAGTTGAAAGTTGAAATAAAGTAGATATTATGAGATGCTTGGTCATAATAAGATTAAAAAATAATCACTTTTTTTGGTTATAATTATGACTTTTTATCAAATCTTTATCTCGTTTTTGACATCAATTTTGACTAATTATAGTTATGGCTTAGTTTGTCACTATTTTGACTTTGTCATAATTGTGACTTTTTTTGTGACATTTAGTTTAGTATGTCAAAATTAACAAATTATTGTCAAAATTAAAACTTTATAGCATAATTATGAATTAGTACATCCTCATTTTGACTTTTTATATTATATTTTATATATTATATATTTTATATTACTTTTTATATTATTATTTATATGGCTTTTGTATCTCATAATTATGACTCAGTAGGTCATAATTATGACCGTTTTACCTCATATTTATAACTTAGTATGTCAACATTTTGACTTTGTCATAATTGTGACTTTATCTCATAATTGATTTATATCATAATTATACCTTTTCTATCTCAGAATTATGACTTTGTTATAATTATGAGAATCTCATAATGACTTTTGTATCTCATAATTATTACTTAGTATCTCATTTTTTTATATTGTTGTCATAATTATGAGATTATCTCAGAATTATGACTCAGTATTTCATAACTGACTTTTTATCTCAGAATTATGACACTTATCTCATAATTTAGATTTTTTGTCATAATGATGAGAATCTTATAATTATGACTCAGTATATCATAATCATGAGTTTTATCTCAGAATAATGACTTATCTCATAATTTGAACTTTTTGTTATAATTATGAGAATTTTATATAATTATAGAATTATTATATAATTATGAGAATTATTATATAATTATGAGAATGTCATAATTATAACTTGAATATATCATCGACTTTCTGTCATAATGGCTTTTGTATCTCATAATTATGACTTAGTATGTCATGATCATGACTTTTTATCTCAGAATTATGACTTAAAAATATATTAATGACATAATATCTCATAATTATGACTTGTCTCATAATTTAGATAGTTATAGCTTGAATGTATCATCATTTCGACTTTTTTTGTCAATACATTTTTGCATCTCAGTTATGACTTAGTTTCTCCTCATTTTGAATCATTGTCATAATTATGAGATTATGACTCAGTATGTCACAATCATGGCCTTTTATTTCAGAATTATGACTTATCTCAGAATTTAGATTTTTTTTTTTTGTCATAATTATGAGAATCTTATAATTATAACTCGGTATGTTATAATCGTGACTTTATCTCAGAATTATGACTTATAAAAATTATAATAATGACATACTATCTCAGAATTATGACTTATCATAATTTTTAATTTTTTTTTATAATTATGAGAATCTTGTAATTATAACTCAGTATGTAATTATAACTTGAATATATCATCATTTTGACTTTGGCATGACTTTTGTATCTCATAATTATGACTTAGTATCTCATAATTTTAAATTGTTGTCATAATTATGAGATTATCTCATTATGACTCAGTATGTCACAATCATGGCTTTTTGTCTCAGAATTATGACTTAGAAAAATTATAATTATGACATTTGTATCTCAGAATTATGACTTATCTCAATTTATTTTTTTGTTATAATTATGAGAATCTCGTAATTATAACTCAGTATGTCATAATTTTAACTTGAATATATCATCATTTTGACTTTGTCGTAATGACTTTTGTATCTTATAATTATGACTGTAATTCAAAATTATGAGATACTAAGCCATAATTATGAGACTCTTATAATTATGACTTAGTATGTCATAATTACAACTTTTCTATCTCGTAATTTTGACTTTTTGTTCAAATTGAGATATTGTAATTGTAACTCAGTATTTCATTATTATAACTTGAATATATCATCATTTTGACTTTTCATCATAATGACTTTTCTCATATCTCATAATTATGAAATGATCTTATAATTGTGACTCAGTATGTCATAATTTTGACTTTTTAATTACATTATTATGACTTTTTATCAATTATTTATATTCTGTTTAATTTTCGCTGTATTTCAGTTACCAAAAATGATTTTTAATCATTTCAGTTTTATTTAACAATGACAATTAATAAACTTCTGTGGACTTTGCCGATCACCGTCATTATCATTTCCAAGCGCAACTCATGGTTTCTGTCCGTCTCCTCTTCTTCGAATAGATTCACAGCCGAGGAAGAGGTGGATTTGGAGGCTCCTCTCACAGCGATGGGAATCAAAGACATCTTCAGTCAGACCAAAGCTGACTTCAGACACCTGAGTGAGTGACGGCTCTCAGTCACGCGCAGCATTTTCTTCATAAGTTCATTTTGCTTATGTTTGTGTTTGACTGAATGATATCGTTGGCTGTTGACTGTGAACTTCAGCCGCATGAATCACGTCTCTCAATGGAGTGTGAAAATGAGTCAGAGTGACTCTGTTATTGCTCCGGTCACCATCCAGAGACGCTCCCAGCGCCGCACGGCTCCAGGCGATCTCTAAAGAGATAATACGCCTCAAAGCCTGTGCTTTATTACCATAATTCATGCTGTTAAACCACCAACTTTAACCTGAATTGCAGTGTGCAGTGATTCACTGTGACTTTTCACTCTAAACTGTAAAGAAATGTCATTGTTCATCCACAAATGAAATCTATCATCATTTACGCAACCACATGTTGTTATCTTTTCGGTGAAACACAAAAGGAGAATTTTTTTCCATACAAAAACTGTCTGTCAGGCTGCAGACAGGATCAAAAAGTATCATAAAAGCTCTATTTCGAGCTTGACAGACATGTTCAGTATGAATTGTCATTAGATAGAGAACGGAAGAGAGTCATAGGGGTTTGGAATTAAAGGAAATGATGACAGAATGTTTGTTTTTTGGTGAATGATCACTTTTACAGGATTTAAAGCCCTTCACATTCTTCCACCTTGACTTTTGGTCTTTAGAAAAGCTGAATTCGTTTAACAAAGGCACAAATTGGGTGTTACGGAAGCCTATGCCGCCACATAAGAAAAAATTATGGTTTGATAAATCATAATTATGACATTAAAAATCAACATTATGAGATACAAAGTCAAAATTATGTATTGTAAATATTAATTTCTGACATAATGACAATTTTGACTTTTATAATTATGACTCATGTCATTATTTTAACTTTATATATCATAATTATGGCTTTTTATTAATTGTATCATTATAAATATGACAGTATCATAGTCTTGCCTGTATCATAATTGAACTTCAAAATTTTGACTTTTTATGTCCTAATTAGTTTTATCACATAATTATGACATTCTCGTAATTATAAATTAGTATGTAATCTTTGTAACTTGTCATAATTATGACTTTATCTCATTAGTATGACCTAGTATGATGTAAATTAGACTTTTTATCTCATATTTATGACTTAGTAATTCATAATTTTGACTTTTTGACATAATTGTGATGTTTTATCTCATAATTATGACTCCATTTTATCTCATAATTTTAGTATGTCATTATTTTGACTTTTTATGTCAAAAGTATGACTTTATCTCATAATTATGACTTAGTATGTCATCATTTTGACTTATGTTATTTTTAAACCTCATAACTAGGACTGCCATATTGTAATATTGACTATCTCATAATTATAATAATCATAATTATATATTATTGGCTGTTCAAAAAAAAGAACAAAGGTTTGATAAATCATAATTACAACATGAGATGCAAAGTCATAATTATGTATTATAAATATACATTTTTGACATAATTATGACAATTTTGACTTATCTCACTGTCATTATTTTAAGTTTATATGTCATAGTTGACTTTTTATTACTGATACTTATTATTATTATTATAAATATGACTTAGTATCATAGTCTTGCCTTTATCATAATTTATTTACTTCATAATTTTGACTTTTTATGCCATAATTAGTTTGATCTCATAATTGACTTTTGTCTCATAATTATGAATTAGCATGTCATCATTTTGACTTGATTATTTGACTTTTTATCCCATATTTATGACTTAATATTTCGTAATTTAATCAAAATCAGAACTAGTTTAAGTTCGTCATTTTAATTGTCATCATTTTGACTTTTTATGTCAAAAGTGTGAGTTTTAACTCATAATTATGACTTAATATTACATTTTAATTATGACTTTGTGTGCCATCATTTTGACTTATTTTTAAACCTCATAACTAGGACTTATATTGTATATTGTCTCATAATTATTATTTTCATTTTTATCTTATAATTATGATTTAGTAGGACATAATTGTGATTGCCATAAATGTGACTTTAGATATTGTAATTATGATTTATCAAAACGTGATTTATGGGCTTCCATACAGTGTTGCATGAATCAACGTGGAAAATCGGAAAGTGCCAAAAGGATGACCATCTGTGGAAAAATGTTAGAAATCAATGAAACGGGCAAATATGAGGACATAGAGTTTAGAGAGAAAATCTACACTATAAATGAAGATTCAGATCAGCTAAAGAAGGAAGGAAGAGGTTTTGCAAGCAATGTAGACCATAGTGTGAGAAATACTACCACAAAGCTGCGGCTCTGGCAGTCTGAAGTGTTTTGTTCTGTTGCCCTCATGTGGCAGTCTGATGTAATGACATGCATTTAGTGTATGAATGAAGTCCGCTTTGCGTACTTCTGTGTGCTAAAGCAATGTGCTGTACGTAAAGACCTCTGTGTTTGTGTGGGTTAACAGGTTCAGAGTCTGTCTATGTGTCCAAAGCACTTCAGAAAGCCAAGATAGAAGTCAATGAGGATGGAACTAAAGCCTCTGCAGCCACCAGTAAGTTACTGTCACTCAATATGCTCTATTTTTAAGTTAGTAATTCAAAATCTCAATCTGTGATCCTAATATGCATGTACTCTCTTATTTTAGCTGCAATCTTGCACGCCCGATCTTCTCCTCCATGGGTGACTGTGGACAGACCGTTCCTGTTTCTCATCAGACACAATCCTACAGGTACACACACATCCAGTGTATAGGCTTTTTATTTGTTCATGAAACTGCAATATTAAAATGTTCCTGATGTGAAATGCATCTCAAATCTGATCTCGTTTTCTTCTCAGGAACTATTTTGTTTGCTGGCCAGATCAACAAACCTTGAGCCAGAGATGAGAGGAGATTCAACACACACACACACACAAACAAGCAAACACACACACACACAGATGAATATATTAAACTTTTGTCTTGGACTGCGTGTTCTTTATTCACTCCATTTCTCAAGTGTCTTTTTACCCTAATTTTGACTTTGTCTTTGTATTAAGTCTCTGTTATCTTTATATTCTCGAGGAGCCTTTTATAAGATTTTATACACCGTTTATAATTTGTCTAATGCCAACTTTATCACAGAATGTGTGCAACTTTTTGTTTGACTTTACCGGAGATAACTCTTTTGTCCTTAATGTCAGTTTATTTTCCTGCATTGAGTCTTATTTTATTAAATAAGGTACTTAAACTCGTTTACCTGTTTATTTGTTTTGTTTTGTTATTTTCAAACTATTTAATAAAATATATTCAAGTTAGTTGCTTTGGCAGTTTTGTTTTTAATCTTGATTTTATTACTATAAGACCAATACGACAAGAATAATTTATTTCTTTTGACTTTTTATGTCATAATTAGTTTTATGTCATATTTATTATGTCATTATTTTAACTTTATATGCCAAAATTTTGACTTTTTATTAATTATATTATAAATATGACTTAGTATCATAGTCTTGCCTTTATCATAACGGATTTACCCCATAATTTTGACTTTGCCATAATTGGTTTTATCTCATAATCGACTTGTAATCTCATATTTAAAATAAAATATTAATTAAATAGTTATTATAAAAATAAAAACAGATAAAAATACTAGTACTAGATACTGCTAATGGTAATTCAAAATGGAAATGATTTTTAAAAAACTGATAAAAAGATATATATATATATATATATAAAGAAAAATACACAGTACATATACATATATAAAGAAAAACTTTATTTTGGATGCGATTAATCATGATTAATCGTTGCCCAGTACTATATCTATATCTATCTATCTATCTATCTGTAGATTACAATTTATATTTAGGTTAATTATATTCATAATTATATGTAATTATCTAAGAATTATTTAAATGTAAATGTAACTTGTATTACATTTGTACTATATGTTATATTTATACTAATGCTAGGTTATTTTATATTTACAAGTATGTATAATTATGTAAGAATAATGTGAATGTAAATAATTGAACTTAAAATAATAATTTAACCTGGATGTAATGCACAATGTTGATAAATTATTAACCAAATATGTAGTAGTCATTGATACTTACAGTATTGTTATGAATACTTATTACTCTTAGAGGCGAAGTCTATTTAAAAAAATTAAATAAATAATTTAAAAAAGTATTTTTATATAATAATATAGGATGTAAAAGACGTTTATAGCAACTAAACATTATATTTATGTTTTATTTGTATTAAAATATTTTACATAAATGTATAATATACTAATGTTAGCCTAAATGTATTTACAATTACGTATAATTATAAGAATAATATAAATGTATATCATTTAATTTAAAATAATTTAATTCACAATAGCGATTAACTTTGATATATTATTACGAATACTTATTAATAATTATTATATGCAAGTTATACATTAAAATATTCATATATAATACTCTAGAAAGTATTAAACATTTATTTTACACAATATTAAAATTATACAGCGTGGTTTGGTAGCAAAAGTGAACCGTGGCCTTTATGCAGTGTTTATGTTTTTTTACGTTTGCGTTTTCACGCGATGACAGAATGTTTATTTTTTGGTGAATGATCACTTTTACACGATTTAAAGCCCTTCACATTCTTAAACCTTGACTTTTGGTCTTTAGAAAAGCTGAATTCGTTTAACAAAGGCACAAATTGGGTGTTACGGAAGCCTATGCCGCCACATAAGAAAAAATTATGGTTTGATAAATCATAATTATGACATTAAAAATCAACATTATGAGATACAAAGTCATAATTATGTATTGTAAATATTAATTTCTGACATAATGACTATTTTGACTTTTATAATTATGACTCATGTCATTATTTTAACTTTATATATCATAATTATGACTTTTTATTAATTGTATTATTATAAATATGACAGTATCATAGTCTTGCCTGTATTATAATTGATTTACTTCAAAATTTTGACTTTTTATGTCCTAATTAGTTTTATCACATAATTATGACATTCTCGTAATTATAAATTAGTATGTAATCTTTGTAACTTGTCATAATTATGACTTTATCTCATTAGTATGACCTAGTTTGATGTAAATTAGACTTTTTATCTCATAATTTTAGTATGTCATTATTTTGACTTTTTATGTCAAAAGAATGACTTTATCTCATAATTATGACTTAGTATGTCATCATTTTGACTTATGTTATTTTTAAACCTCATAACTAGGACTGCCATATTGTAATATTGACTTTATCTCATAATTATAATAATCATAATTATATATATATATATATATATATATAACTACCGTTCAAAAGTTTCGGGTCAGTACATTTTTATTGTTTTTTTTCTTTTTTTTTTTTTTTTTTTTTTTTTTTAAGAAATTAACACTTTTATTCACCAAGGATGTATTAAGTTAATAATTAAAAGTTTATTAAAAGTTAATAATAAATAATTTACATTGTTATAAAATATTTATATTTTGAATAAACACTGTACTTTTTAAACTTGTTATTCATGAAAGAATCCTGAAAAAAAAAAAAAAAATCACAGGTTCCAAAAAATATTTGGCAGCACAACTGTTGATATTATCCAACATTGATCATTGTAATAATAAATCCGCATATTAGAATGATTTCTGAAGGATCATGTGACACTTAAGACTGGAGTAACAGCTGATAAAAATTCAGCTTTTCATCACAGGAATAAATTCTATTTTAAAATATGTTAAAATAAAAAAAAACATTATTTTATATTGTAAAAACATTTTGCAATATTACTGTTTTTTTTGTATATTTTTAATCAAATAAATGCAGCCTTGATGAGCATAAGAGACTACTTTAAAGACTATTACAAGTCTTACGGACCCCAAACTTTTGAACGGTAGTGTATATACTTTGATATATTATTACGAATACTTATTAATAATTATTATATGCAAGTTATACATTAAAATATTCATATATAATACTCTAGAAAGTATTAAACATTTATTTTACACAATATTAAAATTATACAGCGTGGTTTGGTAGCAAAAATGAACCGCGGCCTTTATGCAGTTTATGTTTTTTTACGTTCGCGTTTTCACGGAGCGTTACGGTATTCGGCGCTGTTGTGGTTGAAGTTCCTGAGCGCTCAGCTGACACGAGAGGAGGAATCATCGCACAAGGAATCAAGGGGAAACAGCCATGGCGGCGGAGATCCATTCGAGGCCTCAGAGCTCCAGACCCGTCTTGCTGAACAAAATCGAGGGCCACAGCGACGGCGTGAACGCTGCTGTGCTCATCCCGAAGGAGGATGGAGTCATTACGGTCAGCGAGGACAGGTACACCCGCGCCGGACAGTCACTGGACACATAAACATACCATGACAATTAACGCGCTCTGAACACTCAAATCAACAATTAGCTGATTAATTAATTCAGCTGTTTATTATTTAAGGAACCTACGTGTTTATTCTCTCGCAAAAAGTACAATGGCGATACCGCGCTTCATGGTAATACCACAATACTGTGATATACCATAGTACTTAAGGATTACCATGTTTACATAGGCTGCTGTTTGTTTTTTAGTGTTTTGGACGGAAGCACTTGAACTTGACACACTTACTGTTGCTTAAAAACTATGTTTTGGTTTCAGATTTGAACTATTGAAATGAATTATTATGAATTACCATGGTAATCATAGTTTCCAGTCAAGTAGAAAACCACATGCAGTTATCGTTATTACAGTAAAATTGTGGTTTGTGTTGGGCACAGATGTCAGAATGTGACCACAAATCAAAATCGGACTGATTTGTAAAACTTTCCAGTGTTTGAATGAGATCTGGTGTTAATTCCTTTAGATTTGACACCAACAGTATCTACAGTGACTATGGTGTTTTGTCACAAACTCGGACTGTGATATCAGTTTACAGGCCAGAATGTTATACGTTTATTTATTACTACTAGGGATTATTATAGTTGTGTTGTTTTAGCTTGATATTAACCAAGTTATCATCAAAAATAAACTTAAAATTATTTAGTTACTTATATTTGCTTACACTAATTGGAGGAGCTCACAATAACTCATTCACATTTGTTAAAAACTGGTATTTTTTTGGCCTAAAATGTGGTATCACACTAAATTAGACTTGTTTTACAACTGTATGTTTTTATTTCCGTGGAGCACAGAATGAGATGTTTAGCGGAATGTTCACGTTGCTCTTTTTCCCATACATATTTTTGAATATGATACCAAGGCTGAATTTTTTAGATCAAAAATACAGAAAAAATGTTAAATATTTTTACAATTTAGATTAAACATTTTTTATTTAAATGTACCCTGAAATAAATTTTATTCCAGTGATGTAAAGCTGAATTTTCAGCATCATTACTCCAGTTTTCAGTGTCACATGATCCTTCAGAAATCACTCTAATATGCTGATTTGCTGTTTAAGAAACATTTCTAAATTATCAGTTTTGAAAACAATTGTGCTGCTGGATATTTTACTTGTTTTACATAAACATTGTGTCTTTTTTGAATAATATTTGTAGCGTTTCTCTGTTGTTCATGTGGTTTTTATGTGGAAAGTCTGCTTAGGAATGTAACTTAAATGGTAACTTAAGTGGTTTTGGGCATTCATCAGCTTAAAAAGTTCAGTAAAGCACCTTTCAGCAGGGATGTTGGTTAAGTTCCTCTCAGGATGAAGACATAAGTGTTTTGTTTGTTTCTTCAAGGCTTGAAATCACATCTGATGTCGTCACGCATTTTAACGGACTCGTCTTTATGCTTCAAAAGACATGATTTAAACATCTTTTAAAATGCTAAACGGGAGAAACGAACTCGGGCAGCTTGTGTTTTTTTCAGTCAGCCATTAAGTGCAGCTTAAAGATTAGACAAGTAGATCTAAAATAGATGGTTTTGTCCAGAACAGAGTTTCTTTTCAGAGCATCTTATTTATGCTATCAGATTCAATCTTATAGTTGGAGGGAGTGTCTGTAAATGAACAGGCTTTGCTTCTAGGGACAGCATTTTTTTTGGTATCTAAATGTTGTTTACATTTGAAACATTCTGGTTTTGGCAAGACTGTTGAAAACGGCTCTGAGCAAGGCAAAACCGTGTTATTGGAGATGCGTATGTGGTCGTGTGCTAATTGCCTGCATGTTTGACACATGAGAGCAGATACACAAAATATAAAACTTTGCAAAATATGATACGCTTGAGATTTTTAGGTGGAACTGAAACTGAAGGAACAGAGATTTCAGTTGCTTTTAGAACACGTGTGTTTCTGTGCATGACCGTCACACTGCAGAGGGTTATTTATGTTCTTTTTTTTTTAAATATTGTATTATTATTTTTATTTTTTTCATTCTTTTTTATTCATTTATAATAGGAAAACATTTTCTTGTTTTAATATATTATATTATATTATATTATATATTGTTAATATACATAAAACATCTCTGGGGGCAATAATATATAAAAATATATATATTGTGTTATTATTTTTTATTTATTTAATTTATTTTAAATAATTTATCATATTACCAGTTGTTTTAATATTATATTTATATGTATTATATGTATTTATTATATGTATTCTATTACATAATATTATGTACATTATAAATTGATATCTATTAATTGTTTTGTGCGTATTATATATATATTTTATATATATTGTTAATATACATAAAACATCTCTGGGGACAGTTGTGTGTTTCTGTGCATGACCATCACACTTCAGAGGGTTATTTTTGGTCATTTTGTTTTTTAAAAATATTGTATTATTATTATTTATTTATTTCATTATATATATTTTTTAATTAATTTATTTTTTTTCTTGTTTATATATATATTTTATATTTGTTCTATTATATAATATTACATACATTGTAAATTTATATTTAATTTTTTATGTGTGCATATTATATATATTTAATATATATTTAATATACATAAATAATATAATTAATATACATAAAACATCTTATTTGTGTGTTTCTGTGCATGACCATAATTTTAACATTTTTGTCATATTTATGTTTTAATAAGTTATATAAAATTCAATTTAATAATTATGATATAGTAGTTATAATAAATTCAAATAATTTAAACTATTAATTTTATGATGCATATTTTATAATACAATACATATATATTTGTATTTCTTGTTTTTGTTTCTTTTAGGACGATTCGAGTTTGGCTGAAGCGGGACAGTGGACAGTACTGGCCCAGCATCTACCACACTGTGTCCTGTGAGTATCATTTGACCCTTTTACATCTCAAATATAATGAGAGCAGGTTGAATGATGCTTTGAATGTCATCAGCTGCAGGTAAATGAACCAAAGTAAAAATAATTCATTCTTACTACATAGTGTTCACATGCAGTGGTATCAGTAACTCTGTTACCATAGTGACCATATCACCTCTTCGTATCTCACATATATTCCCCAGTGTCATCAGTAGGTGTGTAAATTTTTAATACACCATTGCTCTTTGTTTGAGCAGCTTGTCATGTCATATTCCAGTTGGAGCTGTGTTTGAGAGAAATACATTGAAAAAATGTTATGTGTGTTGGAGGAAAAATTGTTCGAAAACTGTTATTTATATAATACAGTATTATTTATTAGTTTTTTGAATGTGCTTTTATTTTTATATTTTCAGTTATTTAAATTTTAGTTTAAGATTTCATGTGCTTTTAACATTTTTATTAGTTATTCATTTTTATATTTATATTTTTTTTAATTTAGTTTTAATTAATTATTATTATAATTATTTTTTTGTTTGTTTTAGTGATTTAGTAGAATTTCAACTTTATTATTTTAGATAGTTGTTCAGGCAACATTTCTGATTTTAAAATTAATTTAATTAATAAGTTAGTTTCGTGCTTTTTTTATGTATATTTCTGTTTAGTTTTAGTTAATTAATTACTTAATTATTATTATTATTATTTTTTTTTTTTAGTAATTTTAGAATTTCAGCTTATTTATTTTAGTCAGTTGTCCAGGCAGCATTTCAAATTTTCTCTTAAGTTTTTTTTTAATGTAATATTTGTTATTTTATATATTAGCTTTATTTTTTTTTTAAGTTTTAAAATGTATTTTTAGTTATTTGGTTTTTGTTTCTAGTTTATAAAACAAAAAAAAAATCAACATTTCTAGTTTTCATTTTTAATTTTTAGTTAAGTTTAGGTTTTCATCTAATATTTATTTTATTTTAGTTTTATTTATTAGTTTTTAGTGTTTATTAGTTTTTAGGCAACATTTTCATTATTTTAATTTATTTTAAGTTTTTGTTTTGTGTTTTTGTCATTTTAAGTAGTGTTTTATATATATATATATATATATATATATATATATATATATATATACATTTCTGTTTAGTTTAATTTTTTTAGTTTTAGTAATTGTAGAATTTTAACTTATTTACTTCAGTTAGTTGTGCAGGCAACATTTCTAATTATAAGTTTGTTTTTCCTTCTAATATTTATTTAATATATTAGCTTTAATTAATAAAAAAAAATCATTTTATATTAAAAAAGTTTTCTTTTTTGATTTTTAGTTACATTTAGGTTTTCGTCTAATGTTTATTTTATTTTAGTTTTACTTACTAGTTTTTAGTATTTGAAAGTAAAAAGGCAACATTTTCATTACATTTTTGTCTAATATTTATTTTATTTTAGCTTTTATTCAAATTTCAATTTGTTAATAATTTGTTTTAGTTTTATTTTAACAGTAACAACATTAGGCGGACACAGATGTTATTTTTGGTGCCGTTAATAGAACAGATTGACACACTTCACCTTAAAGCAGCAGAAATGTGTGATGAAGTAGGTCAAGTCTTTCTGTTTTCGTCCAGCTCCATGCTCCAGTGTGTCCTATCACCATGAGAGCAGGCGGATCTTCATAGGCCAGGACAATGGAGCTATTGTGGTGAGTATCACTATATCGCCCCCCCTGAGGTCCAAAGTGTTCAAATCTTACATTTTTTGTCTCTATCTAGTCTCTTCATATGCTCATAGCCAGGTCAGCTGTGCATATGTGTATTAAAGCAATAGTTAAAAAAATGTAACTGACTTGCCCTCACGTTGTTCTCCAACTGTATGTTTTTATTTCTGTGGAGCACAAAATGAGATGTTTAGGAGAATGTTCATGCTGCTCTTTTTCCATGTATGTTTTTAAAATACACATTTGTTAAAAATTTGTTAAAAATACAGTAAAATTGTGAAATATTATTACAATTTAAAATACCTGTTTTCTATTTGAATATATTGTAAAGTGTAATTTATTTTTGTGATCAAATCTGAATTTTCACCATCATTACTCTAGTCTTCAATGTCACATGATCATTCAGAAATCATTCTAATATGCTGATCTGCTTCTCAAGAAACATTTCTGATTATTATATATACGTTAACAGTTGTCCTGCTTAATATTTTTGTGGAAACTGTCATGTATTTTATTTTTGAGGATTCTTTGATGAATAGAAAGTTCAGAATTTGCTTGAAATGGAAGTCTTTTGTCACTTTATAAATATCTTTACTTTCACTTTTGATTAATTTAATGCATCCCTGCTGAATAAAAATATGAATTTATTTTTAAAACATCATACCGACTCTTATATAGGAACTATAGAGGGTGAAAAATTGTACTTTTTTGTTAGGAAAGAGTACTGTGAATGCTATGTCTCATTTTGTGTTTCATAAAGGATGAAAGTCTGAGTTTGTGGCCACGTGAGTGTGAGTAAGTGGATCAACTAAGCCATTGTGTCATTTTTCTGTAATGTTCTTTGTTTGTGTCTTTCAGGAGTTCCTCATCTCAGAAGACTTCAACAAAATGAACCATGTCAAAACATACCCAGGTAAAACCAGAGCCTTCTGCAAAGTGAATCAGGCTTCATTTCCATTAGCGTAATGGCACACTTTAGACGACAGCTTGGATTTCTTTCCAGCAGAGCTGAAGTGTGTTTGTACGACACATGTGCTCTATGTCCCCTGGGCGTGTGTGTGTGTGTACGTGTTTATTTCCTTGAGAGAGAAACACACACACGCTACTCTACTTACTTAGGCCACACCCGATCACTTGAGGAGCATTTGTTCTTTCCCAGCATGCCCTGGGGCTCAGAGTCCCATGTGAGCTTTGACTGGACACACTCACACACAAGATGATTACAAGTGGATGAGTCAGAGCAGCTCTGGAAAGTGTGTCTGGAGAAAACCAGACAATGCCAGGAAAGTGTGTGTGTGTGAGACAGACCGTATTCTGACCTATGAATACTGAAAAACATTGCAGTTTGCTTCATGTGTATGAATTATTAATCTAAATTGCATGTAGCATTGTTTCTTTCCGGATATAATACGGTTATATGGTTAGTTGCCCTATTAGGACACACAGTGACTCATCATCAGATCATCATGACATCATCCCACAAATATCTCAATGCTCAAAACTCTGCCTAGAGGACATGAAGCAAATCACAAAAGTGTGTGTTTGTGTGGTGAATCGTAATGATCCACATAATGTGCAGTACAACAGAGCGTGCTCATGTAATACGGTACCCCACAATGCAATGTGCTTGAATGGATATTCTATTTCAGTGTAGCAAATGAACCAGAGGAAAGAATTAAAAATAAATAAATAAATAAATAAATAAATAAATAGACTTCAATAGGTTCGGATGTTTCACGCAAGTGGATCAAAAAAAAGTGCTGTCAAACAATTAATCACACACAAAATAAAAGTTTTTGTTTACATAAAATGTGTGTGTGTACTGTGTATATTTATTATGTGTATATATAAATACACACACATGTATGGATATATTTAAGAAGAATGTTATGTTTATATATTAAATATATATTTATATATAATATTAGTTATATGATTAAAAATATATACTGTATGTGTGTGTGTATGTATATATACATAATAAATGTACACAGTACAAATATATTATGTAAACAAAAACTTGTGATCAATTGTGATTAATTGTTTGACAGTACTAATTAAAATGAATGAAAATTAATTAAAATGCTTAATAACAATGTATTTTTTAATGAAGCGTGCATGCAAATACTATTTTGTTACTTTTTATTAATATTTCAAAATAGATTTTATTTTTAGATTTTAAAGTTTGTTTTCAGTTTTTGCTACATTTTGGCATTTTTTTATTTTGTTTTGTGCTGTTTTTTTAATAACACTTTGGAATAAGTTTACATTAAAGCTATGTTAGTTAACGCAAACATAAACTAAATACTTAATACTTATAAAGTATTCATTTTAGTTTCTATTAATTTTAACATTTACTACTTAAAATCAAAAGCTGTTTCTGATAATATTATATGAAATAAAAAAACAATGAACAGTTGTATTTTTTTTTATTAACAAATACAAATGAGGATTAATAAATACTGTAACTGATGTTTTGTTAGTTAATGTTAGTTAATTCTCTGACTGATGTTAATTAATGGGACCTGATTGTAAATTGTTACTATTTTTGTATATTTCAGTTTTAGTTTAATTTACATTTTGTGTAATTTGAATTTAATTTTATGTAATTTTAGTTTGTAATGTAATGTAATGTAACTAATGTAATTATTTTTTTTTAATAGATAATATTTTATTTGATATCAGCTCCATATTAATTATCAAAAATTATATTTTATGTAATTTAATTTTAGGTAATTTTAGTTTGTAACATAATGAAATAATGTAATTAATTTGTTTCAGTTAGTTGCCAAGCCTTTTTTGAAATAATTATATGTAATTTGATATCAGCTTCATATCAATTATCAAAACTGTTTTAATAGTTTTAGTTCATGATAATAATCCCCGATACAAAGAAGGTCATGTGGCAACAATGTAGCACGCTACTTTTTATCATACATATTGCATAAAGATTCACATACTTTTTAAAAGAAAACCAAGTATGCAGTGTATGCTTTTTTTTATACTTATGAACCTTGATCTTCATTATCTGTGTGTGTGCAGCTCATCAGAACCGTGTGTCGGAGCTCATCTTCTCTCTGGAGAGTCAGTGGGTGATCAGTACGGGTCATGATAAAAGCATCAGCTGGATGAGCACTCAGAGCGGCTCTATGCTGGGACGCCACAGCTTCGGCTCATGGGCTTCCTGTTTACAGTATCCTTCACTTCAGTGTCTCTCAGAAACTTTAAATGCATTTTTTACATTTTATGTATGCTTATATTGCTTTCTGTGCATCTCAGTGGTGTGTGCAGCATGTATTTGATCAAAAATACAGTGAAAACAGTAATATTGTAAAATAATATTATTATTTAAAATAACTGTTTCTGTCTAAAAATACTGTAAAATGTAACTTCCTGTGATCAAATCTGAATTGTACTCCAGTCTTCAGTGTTACATGATCCTTCAGAAATCATTCTAATATGCTGATTTGCTGCTCAAGGAACATGTTTGTAATATTATAAATGTCTTTAATTTTTGATTAGTTTAACATATCTTTTTGCGGAAGAGAAGTATTATTTCTTTCAAACCTTTGAAAGGTAGTGTAACTCTGGAAAATAAATTTTAAAATGTACAGTTCTGCTCATAAATGTCTAGTTAACAAATCCCAGAATGCCTTTCAAAGATTTGATACCAGTAGCCCTGCAAAATTGGATTAAATGCATTTGTTGTAAACTTTAATGGACTGGCAGATGATTTAGTGTTTTAAACTGTCTTAAGGTTTTTGTTATTAGGATTATTTCCTATTTTCTGTGTTGTTTTCTTGACTGCACATGTAGATATGACAACGATACCCAGCATGCCTTTGTGGGAGATTATTCAGGGCAGATCACTCTACTGAAACTGGATGAACAGACGTGTTCTGTCATTACCACGCTAAAGGGACATGAAGGTAACACAGCTACAAATACACACATTTACCATGCTATTCTGAGCTATGCTGATCATATTGCACTTCCATGCCAGTGAAATATATTAAAATTGCTGTTGTGACACCATCACTGTACGCTCCAGTGAATCCAGTGGTGTCCAGTGGTGTCACGATAGCCATTCTGATATCATGTTTTACTGGATATCATAGGTATGATATAAACATGATATCAGAATGGTTGTCATGACACCATCACTGCACACTCCAGTGATTCAGTGGTGCACAAGAGCTATTCTGACATCACATTTCACGTCATCACTGCATTTCAATGGATCACTGCATTTAACTGGATACCTCTGGATTCACTGGAGTGTACAGTGATGGTGTCACAATAGCCGTTCTATTTCCCTGGATATCATAGGTAAGATATACACATTATCTAAGAATGTCTATTTCGACACAATCACTGCACAGTCCAGTGAAATGCAGTGACCAAGTGAAATGTATTATCAGAATAGCTGCTGTGACATCCTCATTGCATTTCACTGGATATCACTGGTGATGTAGTGAATTATGATTAGCATAGCTCTTCTGACACCATCACTGCATTTCACTGGATTCACTGGAGTGTGTAGTGGTGGTATCCCAATGGCCTTTCCAATATTACATTTTACATAGGTAAAATATATACATTGACAAATGGCTTTTGTGACACTATAACTGCACATTCCAGTGATTCCAGTGAAATCCAGTGAATTGCAGTGATGAAGTGCAGTATAACCAGCTCTTGTGACACCATCACTGCACACTTAAATGCAGTGATGGTGTCACAAGAGCTATACTGATCATATTTTACTACATCACTGCATTTCACTGGATAACACTGGAGTGTACAGTGGTGGTGTCATGACAGCAATACTGATATCATATATTTCACTGGAGGTCATAGATAGGATATAAACATGACATCGGAATGGCTTTTGTGACACCCTCACTGCACACTGCAGTGAATCCAATGGGATGCAGTGATGCAGTGAACCGTGAATTAGAATGGCTTTTGTGACACTATCACTGCACACTCCAGTGAATCCAGTGGTATCCAGTGAATGTCACAACAGCTAATCTGATAACACATTTCACTTCCTTGTGCATTTCACTGGATACCACTGGCATCACTGGAGTGTACAGTGGTGGTGTTATGACAGCAATACTGATATCATATATTTCACTGGATGTCATAGGTAGGATATAAACATGACATCAGAATGGCTATTGTGACACCACTGCACACTGCAGTGAATCCAGTGGTATCCAGTGAAATGCAGTGAGGATGTCACAGCAGCTATTCTGATAACACATTTCACTTCCTCACTGCATTCACTGGATACCACTGGCATCACTGGTGTGTGCAGTGGTGGTGTCAAAGCAGCCATTTCAAAATTACATTTCACTGGATATCATAGATAAGATATAAACATGTTAAATAAACAAAAGTTTTTAAATTTGAAGATTAGGGTAAATTTAACTTTTGTCATCTGGGAAACATGTAAGTATCTGCAGCCTCTGAAGGGCAGTACTAAATGAAAAACTATGATATTTAGGCAAAATAAGAAAAATGTACACATCTCCATTCTGTTCAAAAGTTTTCACCCCCTCTTAATGCATGTTTTTTTTTTTTTTCCCCCTTCTGAAGAACCTTCTGTAATAGTTGCATATGAGTCCCTCAGTTGTCCTCATTGTGAAAATATGGATCTCTTTTTCTCTCTGTGTGTAGGTAGTGTTGGTGCGTTATATTGGGATCCGGTTCAGAGGTGGCTGTTTTCCGGAGCGTCTGATCACAGTGTGATCATGTGGGACATTGGTGGCAGACAGGGACGCACTTTACTACTGCAGGGACACCAGTGAGAAAATACACACGCGCACACACACACAAACACATGCTCGCAAGTAATGACCTGGTGAAGCACTGCCACATGCGCTGCAAGGCTTTAAATGGCATAGAAACCAAGAATGAGAACTATTTGTCTATTTTCAGTGATGTCAGATTTTCGTGATGTTCGTTTCATTATTGGTCGTTGAGATTATTAATGTAATAGATAGAACACACTCAGACTTCTTTCAAAACTTCTTACATAAAATCTTATGACCCCAAACTTTTGCCTATATATAGGAAGTCAGTTGTCTGGGATAGTCAGTCAGAAACTCTTTGTTTCTCTCTCTCTGTCTGACTCAGTGAGAAGGTCCAGGCTTTGCGGTATCTGCCGCTGACCCATCAGCTGGTGTCCTGCTCTGCTGATGGAGGAATAACAGTGTGGAACATGGAGACAACACGAGAAGAGGTGCTTAATGATTATAAATTTTCTATAAATACTGATATAGTACAAGCTCAGATACACTCACTGGTCAAAAGGGAAGTTTTCACACACACCCCAATATTAGAACGTATGATTGAACGAGTCAATGGACAAATTGTCTCATCATGAAGCAGTGACGAAGTTTCTTGCCGTCGCCATGGCAACCTCTGCGTCAGTCATCAAAGTCACATCCATCTCTATGGTGACCAGAAAGCGACTCATACTCAAAATGTCATGGAGACTTACGTTATCTCTCTCTTTGTAACTCTTTCAGGCTCCTCAGTGGCAGGACAGCGATTCCTGTCAGAAATGTGGACAGCCGTTTTTTTGGAATATAAAGCAGATGTGGGACACTAAGACCTTGGGGCTTAGACAGGTACTGAGCACAACAGGAGGGTTAAAAATATAAACATCCGATTCTGTTTCTCCCCCTCTGACATCATATTGCTCTTTTGGTCTTATTAGGTTGGCTTGAGAAATCTGCTTTTTTTATTTAATGATTTAGTGTGCCTTATCTTTTCTAACTGATCAGACTTACAGTTTTCCTAAAAATGGCAAATAAAACTTGGAAAAATCCCATAGACTTACACTGACGAAATGTTAAATGAGCCAAGGTTATTCAAACTCCAACTTTCAAAATTTAAACTCCCAGAACCCTGGTGAAAAATCCAGCATATGCTGGTTAGGTAGGTTTTGATGCTGGTTTATGCTGGTCCTTGACCAGCAACATGACCAGCAAAAACCAGCAAAGGACCATCTTAAACCAGCATCAAAATATACCTACCAGCATATGCTGGATTTTTCACCAGGGAATCCCTTGAGACAGTCAAACTTCCCTTATACGTTCTATTTCTATCTAGAATCATGCTAGTAACTTGTTAATCATGCTAACAGCATGCTAGTAACACGTTAGTCATGCTAGAATCATGCTAGTAACTTGCTAATCATGCTGAAAACATGCTAGCAACATGCTAGTAACATCCTAATCATGTTAGAAAAATCAGAGTAACTTGTTAATCATGGTAACAACATGCTAGAAACACATTCATGATAGAATCATGTTAGTAACTTGCTAATATTGCTAAAAACATGCCAGTAACTCGCTAATCATGCTGTAAACATGCTAGTAGTCTCGCGTAGCCAGACCTTCAGACTGACGGCTGAAGGTCTGGAATTCATAGCAGCTTTCTTTGGCCAAGGCCCGCCCATAAGGCCGTTTGACCGACATGTCAAAAAACCAATCACAGTTCGTTTCGTTCAGCGTTACGTTTCGGGGCGTGGAAATGTCCCCACAACAACAGACCGGCGTGCAACAAGTCAGTCAGCATAGAAAATCAAAGAAGGAGAAGAAAACAAGCAGTAAGTCATTGATCTGTTCGTGCACGTATAACACAGTCTATGCCATGAAGCTCGCATACTTTTGAGAATCCTACGTTTCGCTGATCTTGATAAATGCTCATTGTCACTCATGTAAACACGACAGTTTTTCTTCTGCAATCACACGTCTGCGCTTTGTTTCCCGGCGGACCGAAAATAAACGCGACACTCGCGTCCCCCTGGAAATCCGATAAAATTCAACCAATCAGATGACGACTTCGACATTCCTGAAGTGTTTCCAGTTAAGTGTACCATATGCATCAGACGTTTAGCCAACGTTCCATGGGCGTGACGTCTGAGGCTGAGACTAACATGCTAGCAACATGCTAATTATGCTAACAACATGCTAGTAACACAATCATGTTAAAAGCATGCTAATAACTTGTTAATGTTAACCACATGACAGTAATTTGCCAGTCATGCTAGTAACTTCCTAATCATGCTAACAACATGTTAGTAACATGTTAATCATGCTAGAAACATGCTAGCGACTTGCTAATCATGCTAACAACATGCTAGTAACACATAATCATGCTGGAATCATGCTAGTAACGTCCTAACCATGCTAACAACATGTTAGTAACATGCTAATCATGTTAGAAACATGCTAGTAAAATGCTAAACATGCTAGTAACTTAATCTTGCTAACAACATGCTAGTAACACATAATCATGCTAGAATCATGTTAGTAACACAGAATCATGCTAGAATAATGCTAGTAACTAGCTAAACATATTAACAACATGCGCGGAACATGCTAGTATCTTGTTAATCATGCCAACAACACGTTAGTAACATGCTTATCATGCTAGCAACATACTAGTAACTTGCTAATCATACTAACAACATGCTAGTAACACATAATCATGCTAGAATCATGCTAGTAACGTCCTAACCATGCTAACAACATGTTAGTAACATGCTAATCATGTTAGAAACATGCTAGTAAAATGCTAAACATGCTAGTAACTTAATCTTGCTAACAACATGCTAGTAACACATAATCATGCTAGAATCATGTTAGTAACAGAATCATGCTAGAATAATGCTAGTAACTAGCTAAACATATTAACAACATGCGCGGAACATGCTAGTATCTTGTTAATCATGCCAACAACACGTTAGTAACATGCTTATCATGCTAGCAACATACTAGTAACTTGCTAATCATACTAACAACATGCTAACAACATGCTAATCATGCTAGCAACATGCTAACTACATGTTAATATCTAGCAACATATAGCAAGATGCTAACTACATGTTAATCATGTTAACATGTTATAAACATGCTAACTACGTTAATTATGATAGCAACATGTTAATCATTTAATCTATCGACCTACATTTTCAAACTTTTATAAAGGTTTTATAACTGCTTTAAACTTTTTAAGCTAGGCTTTCTCAAGTCAACCTAAAGTTTGTCTTGACAAACTTTTTTTTTTAAATCTAGTTTAAGTCTGTTATGTGTCTTTTAAGTTCTAAAGGTATAGTTCCCTCAAAAATGAAGATTGGCTAGAAATTGTTCATCCTCAGGCCATTCAAGATGTAGATGAGTTTGTTTCTTCCTCAGATTTGGAGACATTTAGAATTTCATCACTTGCTCACAAATGGATCCTCTGCAGTGAATGGGTGCCGTCAGTATGAGAGCCCAAACAGGTGATTAAAAACATCACAATAATCCACAAGTAATCCACACCACTCCAGTGCATCAGTTAACATCTTGAGAAGCCAAAAGCTGCGTGTTTGTAAGAAACAAACGCATTATTAAGACATTTTAATATTAAACCTTAACTTAGAGTTAAGAAGGTTAGAGATATTGTATTGTAGTCTTTATAATGAATGTATTTCTTACAAACAAGATGTTAACTGATGGACTGGAGTGGTGTGGATTATTTTGATGTTTTTATCAGCTGTTTGGACTCTCATTCTGACGGCACCCATTCACTCCATTGGTAAGTAAGTAATATAACGCTACATTTCTCCAAATCTGATAAAGAAACCAACTCATCTACATCTTGGATGGTCTGCGGTTGAGCACATTCCCAGCAAAGTTTCAATTTTGGGGTGAACTATCATCTCAGTGCTTCATGATGTAACGCCCGTGTCATTTCCTGTCCCCAGCATCACTGCAGGAAGTGTGGTAAGGCGATTTGTGGGAAGTGTAGTTCTAAACGCTCCACGTACCCCATCATGGGCTTTGAGTTCCAGGTGCGCATGTGTGACGACTGCTACGACACAATCAAAGAGGAAGAGTGAGTAATTTTGTCGGTTTTGTTTTTCTGTTTGATTCTGATAATACGTCAGATGAATTTTCTTATTCTTGTGTATTTGCGTGTCGCAGTCGGACTCCTCTGGCAACGTTTCATGAAGGGAAACACAACATCGCTTACATGGACATGGACCCGAGCCGAGGGCTGATGGTCACGTGTGGGAGTGATCGAGTTGTTAAGGTCACACACTCATCTCTTTCGTTCTAGTGTTTTAGTGATTATATTTGGAGTAGCATACTATTGTACAACTTGTGTTATTTCTGTAGTATACAGTATCTATACTTACAGAGTTTGTGCAAATTTATATGCATAGACTGTCCAAATGATCTGTATATAAACTAGTATATGACCAGTATATAAACAGATCATTCAACGTTTAATTTTCCACTGTGACAAATGACACAAAAATAATATCAACCATATATATATATATATATATATATATATATATGTATGTGTGTGTGTGTGTGTGTATGTATATATATATACATACACACACACACACACACATACATATATATATATATATATATATATATATGTGTTAACCATAAATTATTGAACCATTTTAATAATACAATTATTACTTTAATAATAATTATTTGATGATTTTATTTTGTTATTTAATATTGTATTATTTTAGTATTTAAAATTTAATTTAGTTTTTAACATTTCATTTTTACTGTGACAAATGACACAGAAATAATATCAGCCATGATTTGTAGCATCTTATTCCTGACCTTTTGATTGAACACCCGTTTTAGTCAATTTGACAAAAAAAAAAAAAATATATATATATATATATATATTAATAATAATAATAACATGTAGAATATTCTACAGAATATTTCAAACAATTAAAATAATTAAAATGACAAAAGCACATAACAAAATTACTAAAAGTTTAACTAAAATTGAAGCTGGAAATATAAATTAAAAAGCTAATTTAAAATTAGTTATTAATAAACACAATAGTATATAAATAATACCAAAATAGCACTGCTAGTAAGTCATTATAGTCAAATAAAATATTACTGTTATACAAAATGCTTAAAAAAAAAAAAAAAACAAAAACAAAAATGAGAAATGTTGACTTGGCAACTAGCTGAAATAACTGTTTAAAAAGTACTATAATTACTAAAACTAAGATTTAAAACTTCATTAATGCTATACAGAAATGAAAAACAGCTGATGTAAATATGAACTAAAATTAAAACTTACAATGAATAAAATTTAAAGCTAATTTAAAAAATTAGCAAGTACTAAAATTAGTAAATATATACTATGCAATATATAATAGGTGATTTATATGACCTTATTCATGAAACATGCAGAACAAATTTCTTCTGCAGATTTGTTCTGATTGGTCTAGAAGTCTTCTCCCTGCTGATGTTCTGATTGGTCTGTGCGCAGATCTGGGACATGACGCAGGTGGTGGGCAGCAGTGTAGCGGCTGGATTCTCTCCTCGCTGATTGGCTGTTTCTGAAGGCACCGCCCACACTCCGCTAACAGATATCATGAAAACGCTCACCTACCTGTCTAACTCTCTCGTCCTTCAGCTGTGGAGTCTGCGCAAAACGGACACTTCAACACGGTCTATGTGAATATGTGTGTCGTTGGGATGCTCCTTGATTTTATGAACCAGGCGTTCATGTCTCTTATGAGGTGTGATGACCTGGATCTGAGTGAACATGAACTCAAGGTACTTCTGAAAGCACAATATTTGCGCTCTTTCTGTGTGTGTGCGCGTGGCTTTGTCACAGGCTGAAGGTTTCTGGTATTTTGTACTTATCGTTTTCCCTCTATCCAGAAGTACCACTCAAACACAGGAAGTATTTCTTCATCACATCCTGTTTCTTCTTCATCCATCTTTCTTGGTTATCTTTTCTCCCGTTTTTAAATTTGAATGTTACTACTGGTCATAGTAACCAGCACTCCAGTGTTACCATGGAGATTAGTGTTCCATAGTAACCATGGAACATTCCAATACTAACTTGTCACTGCAAACCTGATATTAAAGTAAAGGTAGAGTTTAAACTGAGAGACAGATGGGTTCAAGTCAGGTAGGTGAGGATTATTAAATGTAGCATAAAATCCATGGAGCATTTTATGATTAAACACATTAAGTTAGTACAGTAGTGTTCAACTGTAAAACACTATTTATAGCACTAATCATCCTTCTCTGTAATTTAGGGATAAATTAAAAAATGGTTGCTTGTTTCTGTCGTGGGATAAAAAAAGAAATTAAAAAGTAATCACAACTTTTTATCTTACAATTTTGCTTTTTTCTTGCAGTTGTGAGTTTATATCTCACAATTCTGACCTTTTTCTTCTCAGATTTTTACGTTTACGTTTCAGAATTCTCTTCTTTTTTTTTTTTTTTATCTCCCCCAAAATTAAAAAATTGCACAAATCTGGCTTTTTTTCTTGCAATTGCGAGTTTATATCTTACAATTTTGACTTTTTTTTTTGCCTCAGATTTGAGTTTACATCTCGGAATTCAGTTTTTTTCTGCCCCAAATAATGAAATGATTAATTATTATAACGTTTTATCTCACAATTCTGCCTTTTTTCTTACAATCTCAAGTTTATATCTCAGAAATCTAAGGGGAAAAAAAGTCAGAATTTTGCGATTGCAAGTAAAAAGGAGGAATTGTAAGATAATATATTTTTTTATCATTATTATTATTTTGGGGCAAAAAAAAAAAAAAAAAATGAAATCCAAGATGTAAACTTAGAAATCTGAGGAAAAAAAGTCAGAATATTATGTTATGTTTAGGAATTCAGGTTTTTTTTCTGCTCCTCAAAAATCATTATTATATATATATATATATATTTATATATCACAATTCTGACTTTGTTTCCCTCAGATTTTTAGGTTTCATCTTGGAATTCAGTTTTTCAGTTTTTTTCTTCCCCAAAATAAAAAAAAAATCATTATTATACCATTTTATCTCACAATTCTGCCTTGTCTCACAATTCTGCTATGTCTTACAATTCTGACTTTTTTTCCCTCAGATTTCTGAGTTCACATTTACCAATTTAGCTTTTTTTTTATACCCCAAAATAAAAAAAAATAATTATAACTTTTTTTTTCTCTGAATTTCGCCTTTTTTCTTGCAATTGCGAGTTTGTTACAATTCTGACTTTTTTTCCCCCTCAGATTCAGTTTTTTTTCTGACCCAATTAAAAAAAACATTATATCTCACAATTCAGATTTTTTCCCCACAATTGTAAGTTATAAACTTTTATAACTTTTATGACTTTTATCCCAGAATTGTTTACATCTCACAATTCTGTTTTTTTTTCCCCCGCCATGGAATAAAAATGGCAATTACGACTTTTTATCTCACAATTCTGACTTTTCCCTCAGAATTGCAAGAAAAAAGTCAGAATTGTGAGATATAAATTCTGAATTGTGAGGGGAAAAGTCCAAATTGAGAAATATAAACACAGAATTGAGATAAAACATCGCTATTACCTTTTTTTTTTATCCCGCAGTTGAAACAAACTTTAATATTAAAGTGATGTTTATTCCCCAAATTGTCAGCATTTACAACATTTACTCATGTCTTTCCCAAGCTATATCAATTTCTTTCCTCTGTGGAACAGAAAATGAGATGTTTAGCAGGCTTTGCACTATATTACAACTCTTCTAAATCCATATAATAGCTTCAAAAACCAAAAATGAATAATAAAAGTAGTCTATTAGACCTATGCGTGATATTAATAATGCTATATTCCAACACAATTAAGTTGTTTCGTATAATATAACTCGCCAGTTTGCAGTTGTTTACGCGACAAACGTTGATGTTATTCACTGAGGTCAAACCTTAGTCAAGCTAGTGCCATATTTAATTTGAATTTTTAACAGGAATGAAACAACATACCAACTGTTCAGCTGAAGAAAGGTTTTTGAAGAAAGGAAAAAAAAAACTTTCTGAAGAGAAAACTCTATAAAGTTGTGAAAATTACGATTTAGTGGGTAAGTCTATCCATCACAGCCTTGTGGCGCCAATATGGCGGTATATGCAAATGAGATTCGAGAGATGCGTTGGATGGCGTGAGTTTTAGCATTTCGGTTTGTTCCTGACACAAAGCTATGGTATGGCTTAACAAGACTTATATAGTAACTTTATATGTTCAACAGGTTGGCACGACGTGAGTAAATGATGACAGAATTGTCGTTTTGGGTGCACTGCTTCTTTAAATGGTTATATTTCTTTCAAAAAGGCTGATTCAAGCTGTGGCGCGTAAAGCTGAAGCTAGAAGTTTTAAACTGACGCACAGCTCACAACTAACGTCACATTGGCCAATGAGAAGAGAGAATTCTAACCTGTTTACAAACGTTATAACTGACCAGCGCTGTTTATGTTTTACTTCAGTACTTTGTTTTCTCTCGGCCGTTCTCCCTCGTTCATTGTCTCTCTGTTCCTTGCACTGAATTGCACAGTCTGTGTGTGTTCATGATCTGACGGTACAAACGGCGTCTATGCGAGTGTTTGCATTAAGTGGCTGATTTGTGCCTGTGTAAAGCGCTTGCTAGTTTTGATATGCGTCTCATTCCGCGCTTTGTAAATAATGTCATTCCCCATTCATAATTTCTTTTTAGCTGATTTGCCTCATTTAATGTAAAAATCAAACAGGATGTGAATGTAAAAGCTGTTGAATGCGGTGATGTCACGGAAAGCAGGTTTTGTATGACATCGTTGTGTCACTGAATTGGAAAGATGCTGACGACGATTGTAATTTCTCATCAGGGAACTGAGGGAGTTTTTTTCTTTCCCTTGTAAATTCATTTTCCTCCATTTACCATAAAGAGTTGCTGCAAGTCAAGGTTAAATCCCGCGAAAAGTGTCAAGAATATGTCGTCTGTTCATCCCGGAAAGATTCAGTGTCATTTTTGCTTGGAGTTATTCCTCTTATGTGTCTTTAACATCTATTTTACTGAATCTGGCACTTCAGGGAGTCACACCGGTTCATTTTTAACCACCATTTCTTTATCTTCAGACGTTGAAAACATTGTAAAGTTCAACACGCTTCTGATGATCAAACTCTAAAACTGTACATAACTCTAAATGACTTTGAGATCTGTTTTTCTATGTGCTCTTTTGTAAAACTTACTTTACTTCAGTAGTTCAGTAATGAAGTATTATTCTCTCTATATATACAAAGTTGAGCTCAAACATCTGTATTTTTCATACAAGAATCTTCTGCCGCTAATATGAAAACTGACGTAAGTCTTAATGCTGACTGGTAGTTTCAGCCCAGAGGTTGAACGAAATATTACAATAAAGATCTAAGCAGTATCTCATGGAAGAGAGATAGTTCTTCTGGTCATTTAAATTGCATGTTTAAGTTGTTTCTGGTTTATCTTTCAGTGCTTATGGTGAATTCTAAAGGAGATGGTGATGGGAAAATTGTAAGATGGAAGGAAAAAGTTATTTTGGAAATCTTTTGCATGAGCAAAACTGGTAAATATTATGAAATGAAAGGATACAAATATATTTTAATGCTTTTTTGAGTAAATACAAAGTTTCTTGGAGGAACATAAGTTTTGCAAACCAATGCAAAAGCATGCAATAGCATTTTATGCTAAGAATTAAAATCTTAGTAACTTGTCATAAAAATATTACTTTTTTAGGATCATCGAGCTACTATTATAGTTTCTTTTAATATTCTTTCATAATTTTTAAAAAATATTTTTTATTTGATTTCTTTTTTTGTTAAGGTTTATATGAATAATATCTGTCAATATTTTTTTTTAATTATGTTTTTAATTATTTTAATTGTTGTTAAAGTTTAAATAATTTACTTATGTTTTTGCCATTTTTATAAATGTTTTAATGTCATTTTTTAAATGTTTTATTTTTATTTCATTTTCACTTTCAGTTGTTTTAGTGCATCATGCTAAACTAAGTTAAAATAAGAAATGCTGTCTAAAAAACATGGAAAAAAATACTTTTATTTTATTTCAGTTAACTTTTATTGTATTTCAAGTAACGATTTTTTAAGAGTTTAGTTAAATATAATAACCCTGACATACACCAACACACGTTCAAAAACATTTATTAATGTTCGACAAAGACGTGTCAACGTACAGTCATAGTTAATAATTAATAACCCAGTTTATATATGCAAAATTGTAATCAAATGTTATTGTCAAATCAAATATTAAAAAAAAAAAAAATAAACACTACACATCAATTCCTCACTCTCTGGAACATCAGGTGCCACTATCAAACCAAAGAAACGTTCCAATCACAGGCCTCCAAAAGCAGGGAATGTCCTTTTCGGTCAGTTTCCTGTGCCGCACCAGGTGATTGGCTGTGAGTGAGTGATTGACAGCTGGGGTGACTCCGGTCAGAACGGGTTCCCACCTGATTGACCTGATTCGTTGGAGTCACCGGCACAGTGAGAGCGAGGACGCACTGTGATTGGCCGAGATTGATCACGTGGTGTCGCAAAAGAACGATTCCTGCGTTTGATGTGACCAATGATGGGAGAAAACTGAAATGTACAAGGAAGTAGGACAGGACGAAACAGGAAGTAGTCGTTGAGGTACAAGACTTGAACATATTTAAGCATTTATTGAGCAGAACAGTCGTTCACACCTTCAAACTTTCAGAGTTCTGGAGGACATTTAATCTACAGCTAAAAGTCTTTTGTGAGACACTGTGAGTACATTCACACGGCTTTTACGGGTGAGGCTAATGTGTCCAAACTGTTAAAATATTTTGTGTATTAGTTAGTTGTTTGACATCTATTTCTGATGCAACTGTGTTTCTTTAGTGAGGCTGGAAGCTTTTGGCCAGATCCTCCATGACGCTCATGAATTTCTGATCTTCCAGCTGTGAACTGTGCGTCCAGGCCAAGGGAAGATGAGCCGACACCATCTGCCGATCTAATGCATGTAAAACACAAAGATCAAAGGATATTTAACACATGCTATGTGTTCAAATTCATCTGGAGAAATAGTTAAATAATTCCTATTTTCTGAAGAATCCATATATATGACCCTGGACCACGAAACCAGCCATAAGGGTTTGTTTTTTAAAATAACAATAAATAAGCGTTTCATTGATGTATGGTTCGTTAGGATAGGACAATATTTGGCAATCTGGAATCTGATGGTGCAAAAAAATCAAAATAGTGAGAAAATCGCCTTTGAAGTTGTCCAAATGAAGTTCTTAGCAATGCATATTACTAATCAAAAATTATGTTTTGATATTTATGGTAGGAAATTTACAAAATATCTTTGTGATTTTTGGCGTTAAATGAAGAAAAATTAATAATTTTGTCCCATACAAGGTATTTTTGGCAAATTAAGATTGGTTTTGTGTTCCAGGGTCCCATATATGTATATAGAGAGACCAGGTTTGTAAATGATGAATTATGCTTCTGTAGAAGCCATATTGTCTGATTTCCACCACATTCCAGTTGAAGAACTGCACTACCCATAATCCTCAAGCAAGAAGCACCAATCAGAGAAGTCACCGTTACCATGGAAACGAGTATCAAGGCCACAAGTGAGTGCTTCCAGTCGCTAAGTAACTATCATGGTTGCATATCATATAAAAATGCACAAGAAATATGAACTGTACTGGTGCAAAAATAGAGGTTTTGCAATGGTTCATTCTTAAATTTAGTCCTATCTTTAGTCAAATCTAATTTTTAGTGCTTTAGTCCTGAATATGTGGCTACATATGTGGATAATATATATATATATATAAAATAAATAAAATTTAAACTATATATAAAATTTATTTAAAATCATATATATGTAGTTTATTTAAATTACTTTTCTATATAGTTTAGTTTGTATATACATACATGTATATTTTTTTAAATGTAGACATTTATTATATATAGTTAAATATATCATTAAAAAAAATATATATATATATATATATATATAATATAAACTATATAAAAAATATTTCTATATAATATATATTTTTATTATACTTTATCTGTTTACTACTATATCTAAGTGAATTGAGGCCATTTTCTTAAAAAGAGTTTTTTTTTTTTCTCCACTTAAGTATTATTTACACCAAAATATAACATTTTATTCCTATCTATTTTCTGGAGATTTTTACAGAGGTATTTGTTCAAAATGTACTTTTTCCAGCCATTGCTAGTATTTCAATCAATAATCAAGATTTATGGAGTGATAAAAATGGACAAACAAAATCCCATCTGTAGGATATGGAAGCCCATTTCCGCTACTGAATAAAAAAAGGTTATTACGACTTTTTATCTCATAATTCTGACTTTTTATTCTCAGAATTGCATGATATAAATTCACAACTGAGAGAAAAAAAGTCCGAATTTAGATGTTTAGAGTTTATATTAGAGTTTACATTTTGCAATTTTGACTTTTTTCTTGCAATTCTGACTTTTTTTCTGGGAATTGTGAGATATAAACTCACAATTGCATGTTATAAAGTCAGAGTTCCAACAAAATCAAGTCAATTCTAAAAAAAATTCTGACTTTCTAACTTATAGTAGTGAGTTTATGTCAATACCTTTTTTATTTTTTATTCAGTGGTGGAAATTGGCTTCCATAGTAGGAACCTCTAATATGAAGGGGGGGGAAAAAAAAAACAAGAAACAATAATTATAAACCTGGCTTAATCCAATTTCAGATTTCTCTTCTGGAAATGAGTGCATATTTAATTAGCTAATGCCTCATTAGCATATTTAAATGTAAGGAAAAAAAACGTGCTGTGCTTAATCATCTTCTGAGATATGGTGATATCTGTTTCACCATTAGTAGTGACTGTATGGTCTGTTTGGTTTTCCCAGTCCCAAAGGTCATAAGGTCGCTGAGTTCACTCCGGCCGTGTCTGGTACAGGAGCTCCGCCCACTACAGCTGCACTGGAGCTCCGCCAGCTCTCTTTTCCCTTTCTTGATCTTTCTCGCTCTTTCCTTCTCCTTTCATCCTCTTTTTGCTATGCTCCGTTTTTCTCCTTCGCTTTCATTGTCCAGTCTTTCTTTGTACGCTCATTGTATTCTCCTCATCTTCTCTCTACTGCTCATGCTTTTCTCGCTTTCATCAGTGTCTTTCATCCATTCTTTGTCTTGTGAAAGGCTCACTTGTTTCATATGGAAACAGATGGATGCCTTATTGGAGGAGATGGAGAGAAAGACAGCAGCTTGGTTCCAAAATCTAGAGCGTTGCCTCATTGCCCACTGCCTATATAAGCAGCTGACTTCTAAGGGAGCATCCTAACTGACACAGAGCCTCATAAGGGACTGATTTGGAACGCTCTACACAGGCAGCACTAGCAAAGGAAAATTTCTGCATGCTGCTGTGCTCATGCAAAAACTATGGAAGCTTATTTCTGCCACGAATAAAAATATAAAAAAGATGACTTTTTATCTCATAATTTACTTTTTTTTCTTAAAATTGCAAATTTATATCTCACAATTCAGACTTTTTTCTCAAAATTGAGTTTTTTTCCTCATAATTCTTTTTACATCTCAGAATTCTGAGAAAAAAGTTTGAAAGTTTATGTCTCACAATTTTCACCCTTTTCCTCAGAATTGTTTAAATCTTGCAATTATGCAGTTTTTTTTCTCAGAATTCTGATCACATCTCGCAATTCTCACTTTTTCCCTCAGAATTCTTTTTACATCTCAGAATTTTGAGAAAAATGTTGTCATAAAAAAAGAATTGTTTAAATCTTGCAATTCTGACTTTTTCTTCTCAAAATTCTAAGATTACATTTTGCAGTTATGATGTTTTTCTCAGAATTCTGTTTACATTTCACAATTCTCACTTTTTTTTCCTCAGAAATCTCACAATCAACTTTTTTCTTCAGAATTCTGTTTACAGAATTCTGAAAAAATGTTAAAATTGTGAAATGTAAACTTAGAATTCTGAGAAAAAAGTCAAAGCTGCAAGTTTGCATCTCGCAATTCTGACCTTTTTTCTTTAGAATTCTGATTAAATCTTGCATTTGTCTTTTTCTTCTCAAAATTCTAAGATTACATCTTGCAATTCTGATGTTTTTCTCAGAATTCTGTTTACATTTTGCAATTCTTTTTTTTTCTCAGAATTCTGAATTCACATCTCAAAATCGACTTTTTTCCTCAGAATTCTGTTTACATCGCAGAATTCTGAAAAAATGTTAAAATTGTGAAATGTAAACTTAGAATTCTGAGAAAAATGTCAAAATTGCACGTTTGCATCTCGCAATTTTGACTGTTTTTCCTTAGAATTTTTAAAATCTTGTAATTATGACCTTTATTATCAAAATTCTAAGTTTATATTTTGCAATTAGGACGTTTTTTCTCAGAATTCCAAGTTGACATTTCGCAATTCTGACTTTTTTCCTCTTTTTACATCTCAGAGTTCTGAGAAAAATGTTAAAATTGCAAAATGTAAATTTAGAATTCTGACTTTTTTCTTTAGAATTCTGATTAAATCTTGCAATTATGAATTTTTCTTAAAATTATGTTTACATCGTGCAGTTCTGATGTTTGTTCTCAGAATTCTTTTTACATCTCAAAATTCCGAGAAAACTTTTAAAATCGTAAAATGCAAACAGAAATCGGAGAAAAAAGTAAAAATTGAAAGTTCACATCTTGCAGTTCTGACTTTTTTTTCCTCAAAATGATTTGTTTACATAATGCAATTTAAACATTTAAAATTGAACTCACAATTCTGACTTTTTTCCTCCGATTTGTTTTTTTTACATCTTAGAATTCTGAGAAAAATGTTACAATTGTGAAATGTAAACTTAGAATTATGAGAAAAGAAGGCAAAATTGCAAGTTTACATCTTGCAATTCTGACTCTTAAGGTCATGTACATCAAGTACATTTATGCATTTTAAAGCATTACTTTAGCAACATGTTAATGCAACTGTTGCAATCAATTGTGGCTTCTGTGTGCTTCAGCATGAGTAATGCCATTTGTGTGGCACATGGAGTTGCTGTACAAGATATCATTTGCTGCCTATGTGGACAGCAAGGCGGCTCACTAGGTTTTGGAGCACAGCCAGTGTGTGTGTGTGTCTGTGGGTGTGTGTTTGCTCACCCTGGTAAAAACGCCCACTGGGATTCTTAACAGCCGCTTCAGACACAGCGAGCCACACGACCGTATCGGCCCCTTGCTCCGGTGTCCGCAAACGCTCCTTCATAGAGCTGTGGAAATCAGGCATCGCATTCGCAATGGCTAAAAAACGAGAGGCGAGAATAAATCCATCAGTAGATTCAGATAATGCTAAATAAATATATGCATTCATGCATTTAGCAGATTCTTTTATCCAATGCATTTAAGGTAAATAACACTGGACAAATCAACAACATCAAGGCAGAAATGGCATGTTTTAGATCATGCAACTACTTCTTTATCAATTTTAGTCACATTCTTGCAGTTTAAACTATTTTTAAAAGTAAAAATATTCCATGTAGCCTTTTGAAAATGCATTTATATTCATACATGCATGGTTTAAGTTTTTTATTATCATGTGTGTATGCAATTACTCGGCGTGTCGACCCATCCGGGGTGCATCACAGAGAAATGGATGTTGGGATGAGCTTTAGCAAACTGCTCCGTCATCACCACCTGCTGCCTCTGAAACACAAAGAAAAAAGTACATAGATGTCACTTTTGATATCACAAGAAACACTAAAGTAATAAACAGCTACTGAAGTCAACGAGACAGAATAGTCATGTATATTTTTTACAGTGATTTTACAATACCATTGGGATCAGTTTGGGACAGAAATGAATATTTTTAATCATCAAGGATGCAATAAATGAATCAAAAGTGGCAGAAAAGACATTTATAATGTCATTGTTTATTTCAAATAAATGTTATTTTTATTAAAGAAACCTTTTAAAAAATGTATTTAAAATTATTGAGTTTTTCAACATTGATAATAATCAGAAATGTTTCTTGAGCAGCAAATCTGAGAAAAAAAAAATTAAATTGTGAAATGTAAAAAAGGCAACATTGCAAGTTTTACATCTTGCAATTCTGACTTTTTTCTTTAGAATTCTGAATTCTTTAGAATTTGGACTTTTTTCCTCTGAATTTGAAGTTTTTTTAAAAAAAAAAGTCAAAATTACAAGTTTATATCTCGCAATTCTGACTTTAAATTTGCAAAATGTAAACTTAAAATTTACATCTTGCAATTCTGATGTTTTTTCTCAGAATTCTGATTTAGATCTCGTAATTTTGACTTCTTTTTTCCTCAGAAATCTTTTTACATGTCACAATTCTAAGAAAAATGTTACAGTTGCAAAATGTAATCTTAAAATTCTGAAAAAAGTCAAAATTACAAGTTTACATTTCGCAATTTTTTTCCTTAGAATTCTTATTAAATCTTGCTATTTTTACTTTTTTCCTCTAAACTGATTAAATCTTGTCATTATGACCTTTTTTCTCAAAATTCTAAGTTTACATCTTGCAATTCTGATGTTTTTTTTTTTAGAATTCTGTTTACATTTCACAATTCCCTACCTTTTTTCACATCTGAGTTCACATCTTGCAATTCAGCATATTATAATAATTTCTGAAGGATCATGTGACACTGAAGAGTAATGATGCTGAAAATTCAGCTTTGATCGCAGGAATAAATTAAATCTGAATATATATTCACATAGAAAACAGCTATTTTAAATCCTAAAAATATCTCACAATTTTACTGTTTTTACTGTATTTTTAAGCAAATAAATGCAGCCTTGGTGAGCAGAAGACACTTCTTTATAAATCATTACTGGACTAAACTGCAGCATTTCAAGTAATCAAACAATGAGCTCCATAACAAAAATGATTATAGTATCAAGTGGCATCATAAATAGCACTTCTGTATGCGTACACAATCTCCTTTTGACTCTCTATGTGTATATACGTACTTTGTTCTGTGCGAACACCATAGTGCCGTCATATCTGCCCCTCTGAGACTGCAGGTTTCCTGTTCGCAGTTTCTGCACCAGCATCCCACCGGATGATACTGTAATCTGAAAGACAGGAGAGAGAGGTGACCCGTCTGACCTATCTGTCTGTCGCTCTCAGTCTCTGGTTTACTCACCACTCTGGGGTCAGGGCTCTTCTCCAGCAGAGGAATGAGGCTCTTGATGAGGATGTACACGGCTGAACAACACAACAGAGGTGAAACAGAGGTTTTCACATCAGGTGAAAACAGTCTGCTAAGGCATTAAAGATGTTATTTATTATGAAGTTAGCAGGAAAGACTTTTAGCCCTGAGGCGATATCGGGCTGGTTTTGTTTGTTTGTTTGCTCACTTACCCAGAGAGTTGCTTGCAAAGCTTTTTTCCAAACCCTCACCGTTCACCTCCCTCTTAGTCATCAGACAGCCGGCGTTATTGATCTGTCACAGTCAAATCAATCAATGATCATTACTTTCACTGGCTGGTATTGTCATTCAAATTATCGTTCATTATTGTTACTGTTCAGGTTTTGGGTCAGTAAAGAGTTTTGCATGTTTTTAAAAGAATTTACTTATACTCATCAAGACTGCATTTACTTGATTAAAAATACAATGAAAATTGTGAAATATTATTACAATTTAAAATTTGTGTTTTCTATGTAAATATATGTTAAAATGTAATTTATTTCTGCAATCAAAGCTGAATTTCAACATCATTACTCCAGTCTTCAATGTCACATGATCCTTCAGAAATCATTTTAATATGCTGATTTGCTGCTCAAAAACACATCTTCTTATTATCAATGTTGAAAATGTTCATATTTTTGTGGAAACCGTGATAGATTTAATTTTTATCCGATTTGTTAATGAATAATAAAGTTCAAAAGAACAGCATTTATTTGAAATACAAATGTTTTGTAACATTTTACTGTCACTTTTGCTCACTTTAATGAGTTCTCTTTGAATAAAAGCATCAAATTCTTAAAAAAAAAATAAATGAAATAAAATACTGACCCCAAACTTTTGAACTTTGGAAAATTGCATAGTGTATATGCAATTTTAAAGCCTCACCAGGACGTTCAGGGTTTTGTACTTTTTCTTAAAAGACTCCGCAAACTCCCACACCTTCTTGGTCTCGGACAGATCCAAAATATGCACATATATTTCCTGCAGCCAGACAGAGGCCAAAGGTCACGTATTTTAAGACCATCTTGCATTATAAACAGATGCAGATGTAAATCTGTTTACAGACAGTGTGTAGATAAATATATGGGTCACTGAGTTTTGCACAAATGGTAAATCATTTGCAAACTACTACATTATTGTTAATTAAGCAGATGCTTTCTCATTTTTACTGCAGGTTCAGTGAGGTTAACTGACTTGCTCAAAGGCACAATAGATGACGCTTCTACAACCATCTGTTTTACCATCAGCTTCTGTAACTACTAAATTGCAGGCCAACAATCCTAATGGTGCAAATATTAACTCATACTTTGTTTCCAGACTCCTTGACGATTTCCGCTCTGGCTTCTTCCGCCTTGTCCTTGTTCCTGCAGACCATGTGGATTGTACCACCTTGAAGAAGAGGGTCAACAGGTTACAAAAAGTGGCTGAAAACTTAAATAACACTTGCAGATAAATGCAGATAAATGCATGCATTTTGATAAATGCAGAGCAGAAGTAAAGCAACAATAAGGAAAAGGTCTGGGATAATTTGTTTGCAGATTCTGTTTTTTGTTATCTAATGCAATGACATTTAAATATTCTTTTTTATGTAACCAAAGTATCTAAATAATTTTTAGGGTCACTCTATTCATATAAACTTATGGAAAGCATTTGAAGATCAAAGGTTAGTTTTTATTTTCTAATAATTCAGACACCAGAGTATACTTTCTCATTTTAGTTATCAACAACTGCTGATTTTCCCCAACAAGCACCTTTCTTGGCGATGGCCATGGCGGTAGCTTTCCCAATCCCGCTGTTCGCTCCAGTGATCATGAAGGATCGGCCCGCCACTGACGTCTCCAGGTCCTTCTCAACAAAGTTTTTAGACGCTGACAGAAATGCCCCCCTGAGACACACACATTTAATTAGTCTTGAAATGTCATCGGGTTACCTTTGCATTACTTCTCAAAAACTCCACTAGATAGTAGTTCAGTTAACTAATTGGTTCACTTTTTGCATCCTTTGAACTGTTTGACATCAGAGAAATTCTATTTCTGAATGGCTAAAATGTCCAGTTTTTAAAATGTTTAAGATATTTTTTTCTTGAGAACATTCTATTAGTCTGCAAACATGAGAATGTTACTTTTGAATGTTCTCTGAACATTCTGAAACAAGCAGCAACATTTCAAAAGTGTAAGTTCTAATAGCATTCCATTAAGTGGAACATTCCTTTTTATCATCTCGCAAATGTTATTTTTGAATGTTCTGTGAACATTCTAAACAAGCAGCAACATAAAATGTTTCTAAAAGACATTGCATGAACAATGTACAGATGATGTTTTTGTGTTAACATTTTGAGAATATTAATAAAGACCAGATAACTTTAAACAAATCTTCCATTAATGTTACTGAATGAACATTTGTTTACACAGAGGTCAAAAGTTTACATACACCTTGCAGAATCTGCAAAATGTTAATTATTTGACCAAAATAAGAGGGATCATTCAAAATGCATGTTATTTTTTAATTAGTACTGACCTGAATAAGATATTTCACATAAAAGACGTATACATATAGCTCAAAAGAGAAAAATACTGTGTTGTTTCCTGAATGATCCACAACTGTGTTTTTTGTTTAGTGATAGTTGTTCATGAGTTTGTCCTGAACAGTTAAACTGCCTGCTGTTCTTCGGAAAAATCCTTCAGGTCTCACAAATTATTTGGTTTTTCAGCACTTTTGTGTATTTAAACCATTTCCAAAAACGACTGTATGATTTTGAGATCCATCTTTTCACACTGAGGACAACCGAGGGACTCATATGCAACTATTACAGAAGGTTCAAAGCTAACTGATGCTCCTGAAGAAAAAAAAAAAAAAAGATACATCAAGGGCCGGGGGTGAAAACTTTTGAACAGAATGAAGATGTGTAAATTTTTCTTATTTTGTCTAAATATAATTTTTGTTTTTCATTTAGTACTGCCCTTCAAAAGCTAAGGAAGATACTTGCATGTTTTCCAGAAGACAAATTTAAGTGAAATTTTAAGTTTTCAATGCATCGTTATTCCTTCCGGAGCATCAGTGAGCATTTGAACCTTCTGTAATAGTTGCATGTGAGTCCCTCAGTTGTCTTCAGTGGATCTCAAAATCATACAGTCATTGTTGGAAAGGGTTCAAATACACAAAAATGCTGAAAAACCAAAAAATTTGTGCCTATCACTAAACAAAAACATAAACACAGCTGTGGATCATTCAGGTAACAACACAGTATTAAGAATCAAGTGTATGTAAACTTTTGAACAATGTCATTTTTATAAATTCAGCTATTATTTGTTCACATCTTTTATGTGAAATATGTTATTTAGGTCAGTACTATATAAAAAATAACATGCATTTTGTATGATCCCTCTTATTTTGGTAAAATAATTAACACTTTACAGATTCTGCAAGGTGTGTGTAAACTTTTGATCTCAACTGTAACTTTGAGAGAACGGTAGGCATTTCTGAGAACATTGTTAACATTATTTTTGAATGTTCTTTGAACATTCTGAAACAAGTAGCAACTTTTTCAAAATGTTACCAGGGTACTTTGGTCGAACATTCTATTAAAGTTAGAAGAATGTTTGTTCATAACTTTAAGAGAACCTTGCCAGAACGCTAGGGAAGTTCTGAAAACATTCCCTGTTAGCTGTGAATGTGCTTCTGTGCTGATTTCTGTATGATGCAAAATTTAGGTTCTGTATCCGCGGAGCGAAACCACTCGAGAAGCCCTGTTCTAATGTGCCGCCTTGCGTCATCGCTTAGCTAATGAGAGCCAACTATCAGTGCATCCTCTGATAGCACCGCTCCTGGTATCGGCGGCGCTCGTGCCCTTGACCCGATCTCAAAGACTGGCTTTGTCCACGCGTACCAGGCCAGGCGGAGGGATGAAGAGGAGCGAGGAGGTGCCGGGGGGGAATCGAGCTTTTCTCGGTAAATGCGTGCACTGTTAAGGGTGATGTGTGTCCTATTATGGGACGTGAGAGGTTGACCCGGGTGACAATGTATTAGGAGGAAAAAACAGAGATAAACAACAGTGGTGAGATGAGATGAGTTTGTTTTTCTGGCTCCAAAGAATTTATAATCATTTTTGCTAAATTGGATTTCATGGAAAACAAAAAGCCACAAGTGTTAGTGTGTTGACCCTGAGCACGGAAAAAAAAAAATCTAAAAAATATAATTTTGCAGATGTTAGAAACAGACTTTTAAAGCATGAGTGATCACCTTTGACCCTTACTGTAATTTATGACGTGCAACACTTTTTTTTTTAAGAAAAACATATAATTATGTCCCCCTGTTTTTGAGTAACAAATATATTTTTTCCTTTATAATTTAATAATTCTTCTAACAATTCAGGGTTATTTACTACATTTAAATAATTATACATGGGAGTAAAAATCCAAGCAGGCCTGCAGAAAAATGTTAGATGTCCAAATATTTTGATTTAATGTAATAACTGTTTGTTATTCATTTTTCAGCCCCTGTTATACAAGATATTTATCAAACTCCTATTGTTAAGGACAAAATCATAAAATACATAATAATCAAATATACCAAAAATGCATTAGATAAATTCAATAAAATAAGAGAAACGGATGTTTTAAAATAACTGAAATCTGACCCACTACCTTTACAATTATAGATGTTAATAGATGTTAAATATTGTATGAGCCTTTATGCAATATATATTATTTAAAATTATATTACATATTTGGATGTCTATTAATTAAGCATTATGTTTGTTAATGCTGTAATAAGGTTTTGTGATATTTCCGAAGCAGTGCAGCTCTTACTTGGTGAATTCGGTGAGTCCTTTGAGGAACCATGCTGAGTTCCGGTACAGAGACATTCTCACACCCGCGCTGTCGCTCAGGTCGCCCGCTGTTCTCTCGGATGCTCGCCGGTGCTTTTAACCGGCACCGGGGTCACATGAGTGCACGTAGATCCACGCCACTCACCGGTGGTCAACACTGTCTGCCCTCTACCGGTAATAGAACGACAACACTTCTCAGACTGTCAGATCTGTGCTGTTTCAAAGCAATTAGTTTGTGTCCTCTGTAGCTGACGATTTGATAATAATAGCAAATATATATACACTGTGTGCAGAATTATTAGGCATGTTGATATTCTGGTCATATTTTTTTTCCAAACACATTTTACCAATTCCAAACCACATCAGTCTTAATAACTACTGTCAATTTTGTATTTAATCATTTATATGTGATATATAATTGTCCGTGAAGGCTGGAAGTGAAAAACTCCTTATATTCAGGTGTGCAGAATTATTAGGCATGTTTTCTTTTACAGATAAAATGAGCCAAAAAAGATATTTAACCCAGACTGAAAAGTCCAAATTATTAAATGCCCATGAGAAGAATGCAATACTAATGCATTACAAGAATTTGCAAAGTTAAGGCTTGACCATTGGACAGCGAAATGCTTGTTGAGTCTGCATGGTCAGAAAAAACAGGTGGAGAAGAAAAGATGCATGTTAACTGCAAAAGAATTAGGAATTAAGGTGAAGAATTAGGTGTGACACCATCAGGAACCGTTTCCAGTTCTCCAGCGCCACCATTTTCCAGAACTGCAACCTACCTGGAGTCTTCAGAAGTGCAATGTGTCAGGTTCTCAGAGACTTTGCTTGGTAAAAAATCCTAAAAAATGCTCCTGACTTAATAAGAATAACAAGCTGACGTGTTGTTAAATACATGAAGACATTTTTTCTTTTTTTTTTTTTTTTATAGGCTTTATAGACAGATGAGTTGAGAGTGACTCTTGAAGGACAAGCATCACATCCTCTTGTACCTCTGATTCAAGAATTTATCTTCCAAAATCTGGCAGTAATTTTTGGGAGTTCATGTTTAGTCTCCTATCCTGAAAAGTCTGACTTGCAGAGATGGACTAAAATGAACTCCCAAAAATTACTGCCAGATTTTGGAAGATAAATTCTTGAATCAGAGGTACAAGAGGATGTGATGCTTGTCCTTCAAGAGTCACTCTCAACTCATCTGTCTATAAAGCCTATAAAAAAAAAAAAAAAAGAAAAAATGTCTTCATGTATTTAACAACACGTCAGCTTGTTATTCTTATTAAGTCAGGAGCATTTTTTAGGATTTTTTACCAAGCAAAGTCTCTGAGAACCTGACACATTGCACTTCTGAAGACTCCAGGTAGGTTGCAGTTCTGGAAAATGGTGGCGCTGGAGAACTGGAAACGGTTCCTGATGGTGTCACACCTAATTCTTCACCTTAATTCCTAATTCTTTTGCAGTTAACATGCATCTTTTCTTCTCCACCTGTTTTTTCTGACCATGCAGACTCAACAAGCATTTCGCTGTCCAATGGTCAAGCCTTAACTTTGCAAATTCTTGTAATGCATTAGTATTGCATTCTTCTCATGGGCATTTAATAATTTGGACTTTTCAGTCTGGGTTAAATATCTTTTTTGGCTCATTTTATCTGTAAAAGAAAACATGCCTAATAATTATGCACACCTAAATATAAGGAGTTTTTCACTTCCAGCCTTCACGGACAATTATATATCACATATAAATGATTAAATACAAAATTGACAGTAGTTATTAAGACTGATATGGTTTGGAATTGGTAAAATGTGTTTGGAAAAAAAAATATGACCAGAATATCAACATGCCTAATAATTCTGCACACAGTGTATATATATATATATATATATATATATATATATATATATAAGTTTAACAGAGTTCGTACAAGGTGGTTCCTTGAAGCAGGTAGTGCTTTAAGTACTTGAATTTGACTGTTTGACATTTAAGGTCTGGAAAACCCCTGAAAATACCAATATTCCTCAAGAGGTACATGAAAAGTGCTTCAGTTATTCTTCAAAAAGCACATATAGTTTCACACAAAATAAAAAAAATAAAAAAACATAATAATTTTTTCCTCTTATTTCAGTTAATGTCATAAAACTAGTGAGCTAAGCCAGTAGTAGCATTTACACTTTAGTGTAAACATGGTTGAAAACGCGAAAAGAGGAACAGATGAACCGAATCAATTGAGTGAGTCATTTACGCTGGAATTGCTCCGATTGATTCAAACCCGTGACTTCTTGATTATTCGTTTCAAGGGATTCACTAGCAAAAACCAGACCAAATAAAACAAGCCTTTGATTTTTGAATTTCGACATCGCTTGTAATGATTTTAAAAGCTTGTATTGTGATGAAACAGAGCTCTTCGAAACTCCGAAATCAGTTAAACCTTTGCGTCGCAAAATGATTCACTGTTTCGAAGCGCTCCAATCGTAACGCGCATCGCGAATCATTTGATTCAGATCAGGACTTCGGAGCGGGTTCGCGAATCATTTGATTTATATCGGAAATCGCGTATCGAGAATCATTTGATTCAGACCAGGAATTCAGAGAGGGTTTGCGAATCATTTGACTTTTTTGAAACGTTGTGTATCGCAAATAATTTGATTCAGATCGGGATTTCAGAGCGCGTATCGCGAATCATTTGATTTAGGTCGGAGCTTCGGAAAGGGTTCATGAATCATTTGATTTAGATCGGAAATCGCGTATCGAGAATCATTTGATTTGGACGAGGAATTCGGAGTTTGCGAATCATTTGACTTTTTTGGAACGTTGTGTATCGCAAATCATTTGGTTTAGATCAAAACTTCGCGAATAATTTGATTCAGATCGGGATTTCAGAGCGCGTATCGCGAATCATTTGATTTAGGTCGGAGCTTCGGAAAGGGTTCATGAATCATTTCGCGAATGAATGATTCGCGATTCACGATGCAAGTCCTAATCTGAAATGATTTGCGGATCATCATTCAGATCGGGACTTCGGAGCGCGGATCACGAATCATTTGATTCAGATCGGAACTTCGCAGCGGGTTCGCGAATCTGTTGATTTAGTCAATAATCAAATGAAATATGGCATCTTTTCAGGCTTTTGCGCATGTGTTAAAACATACAATTAGCCTACAAACCTGTAACCTAAATCATTTAAAACAGACCAGAACAGTTTCAGCTAATCTACCATAAGAATATTTATTATTTTATAGCTTTATAACTGTTATAACCCCACCTATTGCCCCATCCCCATCAAAGCTTGCATGTACCTTACGTTTGTTTAAAATCATGTCGAAATTTACTTTTTGTTAGTTAATCATTGATCTTGGGAGTCCAGAGATTTGTACTTTTTTGTCAAGTTTTTTTTTAATAGTAATAATCTCAAATAATTTAAAAAACTATTTGATTGACAGCAGTGTCTTTTGAAGTTGATCAAAGTAAGATCTCATTTGAAATGTGTGAAACGTCGCATGATATACAATTGATTTTTTTCTGTGGGATACACTTAAAAGGAGGCAATTAAACACATTTTACATTACAGCATTTTTAGTGCTCGTAATATAATTAGATGCTATTGTTTTTGTTGGCTGGGTCACAAGGGTGTCAGTCATACCGAATTAATAATTATCAAATTGTATTTAAAAAATATCTCAGGAGAATCTACTGGAGCGGAAAGAATGTTCTCGCTACACCTGACCAGGTAAAGCCTGCAGGTGTGAAGCACGTACAGACGCGCGCAGATCTCGGCCCCACCCCCGCTATCCGATCGCGCCTGTGATTGGTTCACACCTGTGCACGAGCAGAAACACAACAACACCGGGGCGAGGTAAGACTGTCCCGGCTGAGCTGCTGGGACGCGCCCTTATCAACTGGACATGAACCCGTGCGCCGGTCCACGCAGGCTCGTTTAGGATCTGTGGGAGTCCGGGAGTCTCAGGATGGTGAGGTCACAACTGTGCACCTGCTTCTCCTCATGTATTCTCTTCTCGTTAATGTTGCTGTCGTTTTCTTGCGTTCAAATCTCAGACAGGTCAAAACTATTAAGACACGAATCCGAGTGTCAGACGGAGGTCAGATAGAGCTTTGTTTTTTGTGTTTTCTCTTCTGTAGAGCTGTTTGTCTGAGATCTGTCCTTATATTTGACCCTTTGTTGTGTTTTACTGCACACACACATACACACACACTGTTCTGTTGCTGATAAGAGGGACATTTGTATTTCCTCGTGTCAAAAAGACAAAGGTGCATTTGTTGCTTTTATCTCTTTTCTTGGTTAAAAATACCCATTTGCATTTTCAGGTTCGCATTTCAAATAAGAAACACACGAATGTATCTATGTAAACTGTATTTCATTTTAAGAGGTTGTTAAGGGAAAATTGATCAGTGCAGTAATTTTTATTCTAAAAAACAGTTTTATTTAGTTATGCTAAATTTAGCATGCATTTAATAGATGCATTCAGGATAAACGTTTTTGCAAAATGTGAGGTCCCTGAGAATTGAACCCAAGACCTTGGCATGCATAAGTTTTTTTTTGTTTTGTTTTATTTTTTACCTGCTTTTTATATATTATCCAGAATTTAGGATTTAAAAATGCATATGAATATTATTTATATTATTTATATTATAATTGTATTTAAAATATAACTGATCTCTGTTTAAGTGTGTGCGATAAATATATAAATTACTAATATATACTCTTAAAAATTCTATTGATTAATTGTGTTATAGTGTGTGTGTGTGTGTGTGGGTAAAAGTTTGCCTAATATGTGACCCTGGACCACAAAACCAGTCATAAGTGTCAATTTTTCGAAATTGAGCTTTATACATCATCTGAAAGCTGAATAAATAAGCTTTCCATCGATGTATGGTTTGTTAGGATAGAAAACAATATTTGGTCGAGATACAACTATTTCAGTATATGGAATCTGAGGGTGCAAAAAAATCAAAATATTGAGAAAATTGCCTTTAAAGTTTCCCAAATTAAGTTCTTTGCAATGCATATTACTAATCAAAAATTACATTTTGATATATTTACAGTAGGAAATTTACAAAATATCTTCATGGAACATGAACTTTACTTAATTTCCTAATGATTTTTGGCATAAAAGAAAAATCGGTAATTTTGACCCATACAATGTATTGTTGGCTATTGCTACAAATATACCCCAGGGACTTAAGACTGGTTTTGTGGTCCAGGGTCACATATATGTGTGTGTACTGTGTAATTATGTATATATAAATACAAATCAGTGTATAATTAAGAGAAATATATTATTAATGTTCAAAATAATTTTATTTATATATAATATAAATTCTATAAAAATGATAATAAATACATATTCTTGTAAATGTTTCCTACATATGTACATTAATGTGTTTATATATACATAATAATTACACACAGTACACACACATATATTAGGCAAACTCAAACTTTTATTTTGCGTGCGATTGATCACAATTAATCGTGAGCCCTAATATATATATGTGACCCTGCACCACAAAGCCAGTGATAAGGGTAAATTTTTTGAAATTGAGATTTATAAATAAGCTTTCTATTGATGCATTGATTGTTAGGATCGGACAATATTTTGTCAGAAAAACAACTGTTTGAAAATGTGGAATCTGAGGGTGCAAAAAAATCAAAATGTTGAGAAAAATGCCTTTAAAGTTGTCCAGATGAAGTTCTTAGCAATGCATATTACTAATCAAAAATTAAGTTTTGATATATTATATATCTTTATGGAACATACATACTTAATATCCTGATTTTTGGCAAAAAAACATTTTTATAAATAAAAATCAATTATTTTGACCCATACAATGTACAAATATACCCATGCTACTTAAGACTGGTTTGGCGGTCCAGGGTCACATATGATTTACTAAGTAATATAAGTAATTGCAATAATGGTCTAAGGTATGTTTTTATTTAACCATGTTCAATGTGTGTGTGTGTGTGTGTGTGTGTTTGGTGGTAACAGTGAGGCAGGCTCTTGGCAACAGGCCTAAAATGTCAAACACAGATTCCCACTGGGATCTCGGTGAGGAGTCTTATGTTCACCGCGGACTCTCTGTGTTTTAAGTGTATCTGTAAAACACTGACAGTTTGTGCTACTGGAAAAGTGTGTGTGTGTGTCAGCACACATTTTCCCCTTATTATTACTCTTAGTTAAACTTTAACTGCGATAGTCCTGCGTTGATTGACATTCTGACCATGACAAAGCATGTAGTATTTTATCTGTATGTGTTTTGTGCTGTATTCACATTCCCAAAAGCACTTTAATGAAGCTTTCAGACATTTTCAGGAATGCAAATGAATTTATGTCTCCGCTGTAGATGCGTTTCCTGCTGCTGTTCAGTCGTCAGGGGAAACTGCGGCTGCAGAAATGGTTCACGGCTCTCAGCGATCGCGAGAAGAAGAAGATCATAAGAGACGTCACGCAAATGGTGCTGGTGCGACCGCCCAAGGCCTGCAACTTCCTGCAGTGGAGGGATCTGAAGATCGTGTACAGGAGGTCAGAGGTCACCTTCTTATCGCATGTGCTTTCTGTAACTTTCCGACGCTGCCGCTTTCTCCCATAGAATAATTACCTCGACCTTTGACCCAAGTTAATGATCAGCCATTGAGCCTTAAAGCATTACAGTGCATTTACAGTCTGTCTGCATGCACCTTTCTAGATCTGTGCACTTTAAGTTATCATAATTTGACTTAGTCAAACACTGTATTTTGAACATGATGCATTAGTGTTATTGTATTTTTGTCCTAAATTTAAAGGAAGTTTGCATAGTGGCAATACACACTGGTTGCAAAACTTAATTCGATTCCATAGGACAACTTTTACTTGAAAAGTTTCCTTTAAAAACTCTATTCAGACAAATGTGGTTCTTGATTGCTTAAAAGAAGCAGTGAAAATGTGTATTTTTAAGCTTGTACTGATCCTGGACCAGCCTATGATTGTGTGTGTTGTATGTAAAAACATTTAGTCACTCAAAGCAGCTCATAACCCAGTGACATTGACCTCTGACCTCTGTCCTTCAGGTATGCGAGTCTGTATTTCTGTTGTGGTTTGGAACAAGACGACAATGAGTTGCTCACACTGGAACTTCTGCACAGATACGTCGAGCTGCTGGATCAGTACTTTGGCAACGTAAGTTTGCAAAACGATAGAGTTTATTTTGAGTTTTTAAAGAAATTCATACTTTTATTCAGTAAGGATGCATTCAAATGATTAAAAGTAAAAAAAAGACAAAAAAAAACGTTTTTGACATTGATAATAATCAAAAATGTTTCTTGAGCAGCAAATCAGCATGTTAGAATGATTTCTGAAGGATCCTGTGACACTGAAGACTGGAGTAAAGATGCTGAAAATCAAAGTTTGATCACAGGAATAAATTACATTTTACCATATATTCACATAGAAAACTATTCTTCTAAATTATAATATTTTCTTGCAATTTTACTGTTTTTACTGTATTTTTGATCAAATAAATGCAGCCTTAATGTTAAAAGACACTTTCAAAAGCTTTAACAAATCTTCCCGACCTTGATCTTTTGAATGGTGTGGTGTATATAGTTCAGCGTAATATTACTCATCTTCTTAGTAAGATTTTTATGTCATTAAGAGCATGTTAATGTGTTCTCTGAATCTCATGAGTCATGTTTTTGCCATCTGTATCTGTTTGCGTGTGTTCCAGGTGTGTGAATTAGACATTATTTTTAACTTTGAGAAGGCTTACTTTATCTTCGATGAGTTTGTTATTGGTGGAGAAGTGCAGGAAACATCTAAAGTGTCGGTGGCCAAATCGATGGAGGAAGCAGATTCTCTTCAGGAGGTGACACACAAACACACACACACACACACACACAAGCTTGTTGAGGTGGTGATTCATCATGTTTTCACAGATGTGTTTGTACAATATGTACACAGCCTGATCCTGTCTGCTCGGCTGTTTGTATTTCAAATAAATTACATGAATGTTAAAACCTCATGAATATATGTATTTAATACTTGCACTACTCAAATATAACAGATCAGACATTGTGTTTTGTCTTTATCTTTTGACAGACGATGGAGGAGTATATAAGCAAACCCACATACTAAAAGGAACATCTTCAAGCCATCACTTCAGTCCTCAAAGACACAATAACAAGAACTTCATATGCTGAATTTATTTAATTGAGCTTCCATACAAAGTCACAACACTGGATTGGCAACACAACTAAGAATTTCAGTTTGAGTGAGAGTACTATTATTAAATTATTGGATTTTAATGTCAAATGTAACACATTTGGTTTTAGACAATCAGGGAGGGATACACTAATGGAGTCAGTATATATATGTAAACCTGGACCACAAAACCAGTCTTAAGTAGCATGGGTATATTTGTAGCAATAGCCAAAAATACATTTGTATGGGTCAAAATGATCAGTTTTTCTTTTATGCCAAAAATCATTAGGATATTAAGAAAAGATCATGTTCCATGAAGATATTTTGTAAATTTCCTAACATAAATATATCAAAACTTAACTGTTGATTAGTAATATGCATTGCTAAAAACTTCATTTGGACAACTTTAAATTTGATTTTTTTTTGCACCCTCAGATTTGAGATTTCCAAATAGTTGTATCTCGGCCAAAATTTTATCCTATACCAACAAACCATACATCAATGAAAACTTAATTATTCAGCTTTTAGATGAAGTATAAATCTCAGTTTCAAAAAATTGACCCTTATGACCAGTTTTTGTGGGCCAGGATCACATATATATTTTAAAGAAATGTATACTTTTATTAATCAAGGATGCATTCAATTGATCAGAAGTGACAGTAAAGACATTTCTAATGATAAAAAAGATTTATATTTCAAATAAATGCAGTTCTTGATTTCAAGGATCATGTGACAATGAAGACTGGAGTTTTGATGCTGAAAATTCAGCTTTGCTTCACAGAAATAAATTACATTTTAAAATATATTCAAATAGAAAACAGTTATTTTAAATTGTAATAATATGTCACAGTATAATTGTTTTTACTGCATTTTTGATCAGATAAATGCAGCCTTGGTAAGTATTGTGTGACAACACTGTGAAATTAGTCATTTGGTTTCTGTTCATTGTGCACAATGAAGTAAATTTTATTCTGATTTTTCTCTGTGTGCAGACAATCAGTCAGTAACTCCCAGACAAATATTAGATTTAACTGAAACTGACAAAAAATATTTAAAATCTGAAGTGTGTTGCAAGGACTGGCAAAGCTGGAATACCCAAATCTGGAATGTTTTTTATTGTTTTTTTAATTAAATAATAAAATGCATTTTATTAACAGTTGAGACTTTTTTCTGAGAATGTTTGTAATAGCATAAATACAGCTTATTCTATACATGCATTTTAATATGTATTTATAAATGTAAATGCATTTCGGGTTGCACGTTACAGAAACCAGTCACCGAAAACCAAAACAAAACAAGATTTTATGTTATGCAAAGGCTGCAGAGGTTACTCGGCAGTGAGAGAAACACTACACAGAGGACCATGGTGTGAACAAATGCTTTATTTACCTCTGCCACGTCACACATGACCTCATCACACGCACAAGATACTGACTGACTGAAAACATAACTGGCGTCGATAAGAAGGAGAAAATCTGTGTGTGTTCATATGTTAAAGAGGTAAAGCCGGCGACTATTTACATAGTTCTGTTCACTAACTAATAAACAAATTCATCGGTTTTACTAAAATACTCTTTTTATTTTCACTATACAGAACAAGAAATGAGAAAAGCTGGAGCACTACATTGACTAAACGCAATTAGGGGATATATTTGTTTCAAAATACTTTATTATATGACAAACTTCAAACAATTAATATAATCGTTATCTACACATCTACATTTCAGGGACAGTTTTCCCCTCAGAGTCTGTTTCGTCAACATCGTCGCTCTCCGGATCCAAATACCGCAGGATTTGCAGCATTGTGTTGTTGTCTAATCCCGCCGCTGCGGTCTCGTGTTTCGCGGGTCTTTTTTCTGGCGCGCTTTTTTCGAAGTAGTCAGGCTGATCCTCCTCACGTGCACGTCTCTGTCCATGCGCGAACATTTCCGACGCTAGGTAATTAGCAAGTTCGTCTTCCTCGCCGGCGGTATCGTCATAATCATCCCTGCTGGCTTCCCTCTCGTAGTAACTTGATGTTTTCGGTCGCGCTTGTCGGTTTTGTTGCACTGCGTTTACCAGCTCAAGGATGTTCATTATGTCCTGGGCAACTGATGTCTCAAGTGGCTGTCGGTGAGGTGCTGCGGCGAAGGTCTTGCGAGCGTTTACGTACGGAGTACGTGACTTCATTGGGATTCCGAATAAATCCTTCTGTTTCTCGTTTTGGAGAAGCTCAAGAACTTCCTCGGGTGGGATTCCTAGCTTCTGTGAGATTTTAATTATCTGGGAAAATGTATTGTGCATGGGCTTAATTTCCCTCTCTTCTTTCTCATCCTCCTCTTCATCCTCGTCTTCATCCACATCTTTTTTCTCCACCTCTCGGTCGCTTTCTTGCTCGCTCTTACTAGCCTCTTGTCGTTTCTGCTGCTCCTGCTCTTGCTTTTCTAGGATTTGCAGAAGATAGTAGTCCATGAGCTTTGCGATGTCCTCAGGCTCCTCCTCTTTTCCTCTCCGGAACCAAACAGGTTGGTTGGATCTTTTGACCTCATCTTCTTCCTCGTCCTCCTCTTGCTCATCATCCGCAAGGTTGCGATTAAACCCATGCCTCTCTCTTTGTTCTTCATCAGTCTCTGTTTGTTCCTCCAGTGGTGCCCATTCATCAGTTCCCATGATGTCCTCCAGGACCATCTTCCTCTGTCTGTACAAGTCGTTATCATTATCATCATCTTCTTCACCATCCTCCCGTTTGCTGTTGGCCTTAGTTGAGATTCCACTCAGTTCCTCAAACACAGACTGAAGAGTCGCCAACTTCTGAGGTGTGTACTGTTCTTCTGCATTCTCGTTGGTACGTTTGAGAGGCTGCTCCTGATCTTCTTCGTCCTCATACATAAGTGGGAACTTTCGTTGCCGCCTCCGGCTCTCCGGATTGCTCCATGAGGTCGTTCCGTAATTCTCAACCGAAGGTTCCACTTCTAGTTTTTCCTTTGCTCTTGTAAAGGGGTGGATGGTGTAACGAGGTTGAGATGGTGTGAAGACCTTCTGGGAGGTCTTTTGAGGCACCATATGCTCCTCAGTCTGCTGTAGCGTGGTAAGCACCGCTTGCAGCAACTCTTGAGTTTTATCTTTCTCTTCCTTGCTTTCTTCCATTCGGGGAGGAGCTGACAGTTGTAGCATGGAGCGAACGCTCTCCATGTCGTCTGAAGTGTCTTGCTGGCCCTCGTCATCAGGTGGGGTTCTCTGGCTGAGGCTTTGGATGTAGCGGAGAGCTCTGAGCATCTCGGCACTCGGAGGAGGACGCATTTGAGACGCGGGTCCGTAAGACACGGGTTCACTTCCGCTCAGGCGATGCTCTCTTAGTGTGGCCCCTCGAACTCCACAAACGAGAGAAAGAAATAGGGGCAGAAGAAGAAGCGAGGGGAGGACGAACACCCCTGTTGCGCAGCATCTAGATGATGACGACATGTTTTACCTGAGAGAGGGAGGGAGAGAGAGATGGTGAGTCAGAGACAATTTTTCATGAAAAAGGTACAAACGGTTTCACTGGGGTGGTACCCTTTCAAAATAGGTATTAAATGTACCATTTTGGTACTATAATGTACATTTTAGGTACTAAAATATACCTTTAAAGTACTGGGGCAAATTTAGTACCATTTAGAGGTACAAAGATGTACCTTTTAAAAATGGAATAACCTTAGAGATAGCTTTTGTACATTTTGCAACACATGCACACACACATATACAACTAACAGTCGTCGTTCCAAACCTGTTTACCACTAAAAATAAAGGTTCCAAAAGGGTGTTTTTAAAGTGATGCCAAAGAAGCATTTTTGGTTCCCCAAAGTTCTTAAAAGAGCCATTTTGAAGAACATTTTAAAAATCTAAAGAACCTTTTTCGACTACAAAGAACCTTTTCTACATTTAAAAGGTTCCATGGATGTTGAAGGTTCTTTATGGAACAATCGATGCCAATAAAGAACCTTTATTTTTAATAGTGTCCTTTATTGGCAACTTTTATTGGAAACTTTCAAATGCAGAAAAGGTTCTTTGAAAAAGGTTCAGCTATAAAGGTCGTTATGACTATAGATGAATATGTGATCCTGGACCACAAAATCAGTCTTAAGTAGCATATTTGTAGCAATAGCCAAAAATACATTGTATTGGTCAAAATTATTGATTTTTCTTTTATGCCAAAAATCATTACGATATTAAGTTTTTCTCTATATTTTGATTTTTTTGCACCCTCAGATTCCACATTTTCAAATAGTTGTAGCTTAGTTATTCAGCTTTTAGATCTTGTATACATCTCAATTTCATTAAATTGACCTTTATGACTAGTTTTGTGGTCCAGGGTCAAAAATTGGCATGGTTATGTACTTTTAAAAAGATTTTTTATCCATGCAATAAAAGTCAGTGTGGTCCAGTGATGTTTTGGACCCCATTGACTTTCAATATATAGGCAAAAAAGTTGTTCAAAATACCTTCTACTGAATTCCACAGAAGAAAGAAAGCCATACAGGTTTGGAATTACTTGCATGATTAAATGTTGACAGAATAGTTATTTTCACATTACCTACTCCTTTATCTTCCCACAAAGACCTACCCTTGATCACTTATTGCTGTCTTGTTTACAATGCTTAATTGACCACCGCAGGTCTCGCTCTGTTTGCATCTCTCTCTCTTTCTGACATCTGTTGAAAGCCTGTTGATGAGTGTTTGCGGAGCACTCAGAGAGCCTGCGCTGAAAATCTCATTAGTTTCTAAATTGCTGCCGCGACTAAATGAGTCATACCCCGTTGCTACGGGAGACCGTGCGAGGATCCGCACTGCTGTTGAACCGCAAAGTGCCGTCAAACGTAGAGGAGGAGAAAGCCCCGGAGCACGACATCCTGCTTACTTCAATCTGTTAGATGCTTATACTTATTTTTAAGTGGGAATGTAGTAGGTAGAACTTCAACTTGGACATTTTCCATTAGATTTTTATTGTTTGCTTTTAGCGTTCTTAATTAACGATTTGAACCATTCTTAAATAAACACAGATGCGCTTTAAAAATACCAGTTGTGCGAGAAACTAAAAAAAGGTTTTCATATTAAAAGCGGTCGAACTTTTATTAATCAGGTTTTTTCAGCTGTTTATGGACGTTGCGCGCAGCAGGTTGCTGATATATAAAACAAAGAGTACGCGTTTCTAAAGAGACAATCAGATTTAAGTGATGCATTCCGCCCTAAAGAGTGCACAAATGAGTGTTTCAAAGCAAAAACCATCTTACCTTTGCTCTCGGTCTGTTTTAACAAGGAGTCGTGAGTGCGTTGCGCATCGCTCTCGGTATGTTTATGGCTGGGTTGCACCGTGAGCACAAACGCGGAGTCTCTCTCTCGTCAGCACCGCGGACAGCTCCGCCCGTTATAAGAGACGCCACCTGATTCGTGCGTCACTGAAACAACATACGCAAAACCGGCCACACATGCACACACACACATACACATGCACTCCAGGCAATTCAAGGTTATTTATTTGGCATCCAAACTCAAAACGAATGATTTCATGCATGCATGAACCTAGAATTCGTCTTATTATGCACCTGTTTTTATCATTAGATTAGATTTACAATGGTAAGTGCAATGAACTTTTCACTATGGCTTCAGTTTGATTAGTTGAAGTTGGAATTTTGTAGTATATTTTGGTGGTTACCATAGTAATTTCTTTGTAAGGAAGCACAAGAGAGCCTGATTAGAGGTTTCAGTGCCAAAGGCCTCTGGTGAAGACAAAACCCACTCATTATGAGCTTCTCTTTTCATGTAAAGTGCAGCTCTTGAGTTTAATTGTGATATTATGATAGTAGTTGATCGCTAAAGAGCGATGGTACTTTGCTTTTGATTCATGCGCCCAGTTACCTCGTTTTTTATATAAAGTCGGTGCCGTTGCCAAAAAAGCAATTTAATCCTTTAAGCATATTGAAAATGAGGTAGGGTAAGCTGAAAGCACATGCACACATGCTTCTCTTATGGCTGGCTGCGAGTTTCTTGTTGATTTGACTTCATCTGTAAAGCGTCTGGCGAGCGATGAGTCACCAGTGGAGAGCCGCAGAGGAGGGAGAGACGTGTGAGACAGGGACTGATGGAGAGGAAGACAGGAATGGAGTTGGTGTTTTGATGGGAAGTGACATGGCGTGTGTCTGGGATGGGGCTGGCCGCTGTTGGCTCTGGTTCTGGGCGGCTGGCGGCTGGTTTTCTGAAGTGAGCGCGTGTTTGGCAGTGTGTCAGGAGCCGGTAGGAGGGAGATCTCGTTCATTCAGAAATGCACTCTGCTGCTGTGGGTGGCCGACTAGCATTCACAGTCTCATTCAAAACCTCTCTGAGTATAGAAACACACACACAGAGTTCAGCGTGATGATGCTCTTTGTGTCACAGCTACAATCAAGCATTTATTCTCCTCTCATCTCACCTTTTTAATCACATCAAGTCTCGCCTGACTTGACTCTTCTCATTTTTCTTCCTCTCTTCTTTTCTCCTCTTGTGTCTTTGTTTGTTCTCTATTCTTTCTTCTCCTGTCAGCTCTTCTCTTCTTTCCTATTGTTTTCGTGTTTTCTCCTCTCTTATTTGTTCTTTTCTCTTTTCTAATTTCATATCGGCTGTTTATCTTCTCATCTCATCGCTTATTTTGTTTGCTTTTTATTTAATCTTTGCTCGTCTTCACTTTTACCTTCTTATGTCTTCTCTTCTCTTCTCATATTTTCTGTTCTCTTTTCTCATCTCTTCTCTTATCTTTTCATTTCTTCTTTTCTCATTTCATCTTTTCTTGCCTTTCGTTTATCTTCTCATCTCATCTCCTATCTTCTTTTCTCTTCTTGTTTTTTCTCATCTCATGTAATCTATTCTTGTCTTATCTCATGTAATCGCTTTTCATCTTGTCTAATCTCTTCTTGTGTTCTTTTCTTTTCTTGTGTTCTTTTCACATCTCATGCCATCACTTGCTTCCCCTTCTTGTCTCATATTATATTCATTGGTTTTCTTCTTCTTCTTCTTCTTCCCCAATTAGAGTCAATGGCAACCCTATGAACAGTAAGTAGGAAAATGATGAAATTTGGCACACTTGTAGTGATGGTAATGAACAGTGACCTGACCAAATTTGGGGTCTCTAGGACCAACTCTATAGTGCCACCACCAGTTCAAAAATTCACTTTTGAAAAATTAAAAACTTAAACTTACTACATCTGATTACTCTCCACATGGTGATCACATTAAATATCTAACATTAGGACTCCAGTAGTGGCTATTTTGTTTTTTCGATACTCCGCCTTCAAAATTGGTCCAATTCTTACAAAAAGTGGCTCAGATGATCTTTTGACTGAGACAGATTTTTGATATTTATCTTTGTTCTGACATCACAAACTTGTGAAAGCTGACCTATAATTGGTTAAGAGGCTGTACCTCAGCCAAACTTTGATCAATTGAAATGAAATTTGGTTCACTTCATCAATACCACAAGCTGAGGGTTTATGCCAAAGTTGGGAACAGTGCCAACTACGGGTCATGAAATACCAAAAATGGAATTTTTTCCTTATAACGTTTGAACAGTTAGTCATAATCTTGGTGTCTATTGATTCCTTGGGTCATGTCGAATCTGTGGAAATGTGTTTCGTCAGGATTGGTTGAACCATGTGTCTGCCATTTTGAAATTTGTCATAAATTGCAATATCTGCACAAAAATTGGTATGGAATCATCAACTGTATGTATATTTTTCTTTTATGCCAAAAATCATTAGGATACTAAGTAAAGATCACGTTCCATGAAGATATTTTGTACATTTCCTACTGTAAATATATCAAAACCCCATTTTTGATTAGTAATATGCATTGCTAAGAACTTAATTTGGACAACTTTAAAGGCGATTTTCTTAATATTTAGATTTTTTTTGCACCCTCAGATTCCAAATTTTCAAACTGTTGTATCTTGACTAAATATTGTCCTAACAAACCATACATCAATGGAAAGCTTATTTATTAAGATTTCAGATGATGTATAAGTCTCAATTTGAAAAACTGATCTTTATGACTGGTTTTGTGGTCCAGGGTCACAAATGTTGTCCGATTTTGTCTGAACAGATGAATGGAAATGACTGAATTTAAGTACGAGTTAACTTGATTCCTGATAAATTGATTCTCAGTTGAACTTCCCCATTAATGGAAAATAAAAACCTATAGAACAATTCAAAACTTTAAAAGCCATAGTATTTTTATCTACTTTTTGAAGTCGTGGAACCCTTGTCTTCTCTTTTCTCATATCATCTGTTCTCTTCTTGTCGCTTCTTCTTCTCTCCTCTTTTTGTTTTTTCTGATCTCTTCTCATCTCATTTCATTTAATCTCTTTTAGTCTTTTATCTTCTCATCTCTTCTGTTTTCTCTTCTCATCATTGCTCTGACATCAGTGTATGTGCCTAAAAGCTCGATCCTGTTCAAACACGTGTATGTATGTGAGCAGGTGCACCATTGTTGTTACTGCACCTTTATTTTCATCTGTGTCCTGCACATTACAGCTTCAGTAAACAATTCATGTAGACATCCTGTGTTAATGTGCTCCATTTACCTCTTTTGTTATGTAAGTGTGTTTATAGGCTAAAAACAGCTTGTTCTCCGGCTGATTCTGAATACAGCATGACGGATGCATTGAATATTTCAGAGGACAAATCATATTGACAGAGGATGGAAGACACACACACACACACCGATCAGAGGGGATGAGCCGTGTGTGACGTGCATACGTGCAGTACAAGACGGCCTCAAGCTGGAGTGCTGCTTTATATTCAGCTGCTTCGTGGATGGTGGAAGTTCAGATGACATGAACAGCACAGTGTCTAAATTGCCTACATATTTCAGTCTTGCGAGACAAATTATTAATTTTTTGATAAATGCTGCTCTCATAACATTTTATTGTGCCCCACCAAAATGTTACATAGTTTCACAGGAGTGCATAAAGCCTTGATTATCTTGAGATGTTTTCAAGTGTTTAAAGAATGCATTACATCAGTTTGTATGAATTTAACAGGTTAACATACATAATGCAACATGCACATTAGCAGAAACAAATGCTTGATATGTGATACATTAAAAAAAATGTTTTCATTTTAAGAATGCACAGCAGGTTAAATTGCCCACTGAAATATTCTGATGGTGCACAGAAAAATGAAAATGAATTTTCAGAGATGTAAAGTACATTAAAAGATTGAAGCATCCAGTTGATTTCTACTGATTACCACAGAAAATTTGTGTCAACTCAAACGAAATTGCATTTAATGGATATTAATGGAGCAAAGCATTGTTCTAAAATAACTACACAATGGTTTGAGAGCCATAAGAGTGATAACAAGTCATTGTAAGTGCATTACTGTCAATGAGTTGAAATTATATCAATGAGTGTTTCACTTTCTTTAAAGTATATATGTGACCCTGGAGCACAAAACCAGTCATAAGTAGCACAGGCATATTTGTAGCCAACAATGGGTCAAAAATCATTAGGATATTAAGTTAAGATCATGTTCCATCAAGATATTTTGTACATTTCCTACTATAAATATATCAAAACGTAATTTTTGCTTAGTAATATGCATCGCTAAGAACTTAATTAGAACAACTTTAAAGGTGATTTTTGTCAGTGTTTGTCAGTGATTCCAAATGTTCAAATAGTTGCACCTTGGCCAAATCTTGTCCTATCTTAACAAACTATACATCAATGGAAAGCTTATTTATTCAGATGATGCATGAAGTTTCAAAACAACTGACCCTTATGACTGGTTTTGTGCTCCAGGGTCAAATATTATTCCCTTTCGTTTATGCTTTGTTCCACATGTCCCAGCCACCTACACACAGATCCAAACTCACACTCACTGTCTGTTGTTGTTTAATCCTGTCATTTGTTTTCTCTGAATGCTTCTTCGCAGGAGATCACACACTTGTGCATGTGCAACCTTTCAGCATCGACACATCTCAGCGTGACACGTCTTGTTGTGTTTATTTCCCTCTGCGGTGTAGGAAAATAAACTTGTTTAAATAGACGAACACAAAAGATCACAGGAACATCCTACAATTAATGTTAGGTTTGGGTTCTCATGAAACAATGTGAGGCATCATTCATATCAGTACAGTATCAAACAGAGAGATTGAGAACATGATACACTGGTGAGATTTTTTGTTTTTCTGTATATTTGAGAGAGATTATGTTTGTTTATCTGTCAAACATCACTCCTTTCTGGCTGTCTGTTTTCCCATGGCCCCCAGCACCGAATGTTCTCCTCATTTTTACTGAATCCTCAGTTGTATCTGGGCATCAAACCGTGCCTCCCACACTGAGACACACGCAAAACATTTCCGGTCTATCAGAGCGAACAGTGTTGTGTGCCTCTGAATGCAAGTAGAGATGCCAAAGTAGTTCTCTCGGGTACATTTTTGTGTATTCACAGTTGTGCTCATAAGTTTATTTATTTGTAAATTGCATTTTATTATCTTAGTACGATCCTGATTATGCATTTACATTTAATCACATTACAGCCTTGACTGTTTGAATTCCTGTCAGAGTTGTGGTGTTTGCAGATACCACAGAACTGAGTAAGTAGTACCGTAAACGGTATCCTACCTGATACAAATTTGTCAGTGACTTAAAAGATTATTTGATAGGCGGTAGGTTTAACAAAATGTTTATTTTCCTGTTTTCCTACAAAAGCGCCTTTCCTATATTGACATCTATCAAAATAGGCCTCTGGCCTTCTTTCCTGAGGTACACATGGTTACGCTGTTTTTGCTAACCTTGCTTACCTTCAAGCGGCTTGTGTATTAGCCGCTTAATACAAACTGAAATAATAATGGCGCTATTTTCATGTAATAATTTAATGCAATCTCTAGTTTCATACAAATGCAACGTGGACCATCTTGCGTTCGCACATAGCGATTACCTCAGAAATAAGTATATGACAGTAATTTAGCTGTAGTGTTTGTCTTGTGGCTACACCGATTATTTCATACAATGTAATGGACTTTAGATTGCTTTAGATTATTGAGTAATGGACTTTTATGCTCTATGGTCACATACAGATATAATTTTGACTTGATTTCACATCCACATTTGTTTATTCAGCAAATAAACATTTAATTATTGTGACAGATTGTTGTTTTTTTGTGATAATGTGCAGTTCACTATCTATTATGCAGCTTCTTTTGAATATTTATGAGCATTATTAGTTTTTATTTATAAGATTTAATCTCTTATTTATTATTTTTAAACTGCTAAAATTGGACAAGGAATAAAAACATATGAGACAATAGAGGTTATATAACCTCAAGTAATTGTGAGTCAGCAGTCACCTACTCTAGACAGTTAATTTTCTGTTCTTATTACTTCCTCCTGTTTCTCTCTTCTTTTCCCCCTCTACCATCTTGTTTAGCGTTTTAGTATGTGTGTGGATTAAGGTTGTTGGTTTCGGTATCTTGAGAAAAGTCCAGCAGTTTGCTGAGGGACTCTAAACAGATCAACACACATTACAATTTAATTACTTCCCCTCCACAACGCACACACAACAGCAGATCATCACTTTGATCTGAGCCAACGAGTCCTGTGTGTGTCTCTATTTTTTTTCTCCTTCCTCTTCATCTCAATTATTGATCAGTTTTTCCATCGGTTTCATTGTTGAAATGGACTCGATATCCCATGATGCCTCCTACGCGGTCATTAAAAGCAGAGTAGCTTCCTGTTTGAGATTATGGAGGTTTAATCAGTTCAAATGCTATCAGGAAAATACTACATCATGACAAAAGAAAAAGTAAATTTGCTGCATTTTAAGGGATAACAATCTAAATCTAACACCATTCATTTGGTTATACTTCTTGTCCATTTCTGTCCATTGCTAGATAAATAGTTAACCTAAAATGCAAAAGAAGAAAAATGGCAATCAAACTGTGATCAGTTCATTTAAATCAATGTAAAATCTGATGCAATGTGTCTTAACATATTTTAATGTAGATGAACATAAATTTGAGAGCTGCAGTAGTGTTTAATTAAGTTTGTGTTTTTTTTGTTCAGCATCCTCTTTTGTTGCATGGAAAAGATTGGTCAGGACACTTCTGCAAAATATCAGCTTTTGTCTTCCACAGAAGAACTAAACTCACAGACTTGTAAGGACATGAGGTGAGTAAATGGTTTTTATTGGTGGCTGAACCGTTCCTTTATTTGTTTATGCAATTTGATTTGAAGGAGAAGGTGAATTGAAAGTCACGTTTGCTTTGAGCCACTTGCAACTTAATGGCATCAAGTGTACAACCTGGAGGAAAACACTATTAAGGCATCATGCGTTGGAGATCATTCAGATAGGTTCTCTTTGTTGCCTCTCATAACAAGGTCACTTTTCTTTATCGCACCTCGCAGACAAGAAAAGAGAAAAGAAGCGAGGCTCTGAGAGAGATAAGCAGTTGTAAGAAGACCATGTGTGGCTTCAGGGAAGCCTGTGGGGATCAGAAATGGAAAGGAAACCACTCAACAAAATGCAAAAGAGAAGAAGAGCCGTAAAACTGAGCTGCGACTAAAATATCCATTGAACGCAAACACGGCGGTCACTGGTGACGCACTTCTGACCTCTGAAGACCCTGTGATTGACAGGTAATCTCAGAACGCTGGGAGGAGCTCACAGGGAGCAGAAACAAGAGAGAACGTCAGTCTGACGGAGAGAGAGAGAGAGAAAGAGAGGATGGAAGGATAGAAGAGTGTTTTGCAGTGCTGCCAGCAATGACTCATAGGTCAGATGTGTGTGTGTGTGGCTGAATCTAAATAAGCTTTAATGAGGAAAAAAGAGAAAATGAAAAGACAAAGGGTGATAGAGGAAGAGTGCAACACAAGTGTGAAGGGACAATGACGAACCAAATTAGATTATTGAGTAATGTTTGACCGAGCAAACTAGAGGGTTGTAGATTGTTGCCAGGGTGATGCTGTGCTGTTGCTAGGATGGTTTGCGTTGTTGTTAAGAGCATTGCTAGGTAGTTGGTACAGTGTTTTGATATTTTAATGCATTGCTAAAATACACATACATTATATAAAAAAAATAATGTACGATTTTCCGAACGCATCGCGATTCTCTCTGGAATCGATTCTGAGCTTAGTTTTTAACAGCAGATGGCGCTCTAATCTAGTTTTTAACTGCACACTCAAATGCTCACGAAGAAGAGCGCTTTTTGTGACATGAGATTAATGTAAACACAGTCAAAGACTATAGAATACCTAAGACCTGTCACTCATATAGTTTTGAATGGGGAAAGATGCAACGCTCATTATGGCCGGAGAGCTCCGCCTTCTTAATGAAAGAGCCAATTGTTGATTAGTAAAGTCAGCGCGTCACTACAGCTGTCGTTAGAATTCCCGTTTGCTATATATTTATGAGGCAGTTCTTGTCAGATTTCATTGGTAATTTCAAATATGAAATTTAATCTTGGTGAACAGTTTAGGAGAATTTGTTGTTTCTCCATTCAAAGAGATAGGAGCTGCACTTGCCTGCAAGCGTTTCAAAGATGGCCGCCGAGTGAAATGACTTGCCTTAAAGAGACTTTGACACAGCCCACTGTGAACACCCTTGCAATTCGCTTCAACCTTTTCGACCTTTATGAATGATTATTTTATATGAACGCCTATTTCCGCCACTCTGTAAAAAATAAAAAAGGTTATTGTGACTTTTAATCTCACAAATCTGACTGTTTTCTAAGAATTGATACAAACTTGCAATTCTGAATTTTGTTCTCAGAATTGAGATATAAACTCACAATTCCAAATTATAAAACCTACTTATAAAAGACTTATATGTTTATGACTTACAAGTTTATTCCTCGCAATTCTGACTTAATAACTCGCAGTTGCAAGTTATAAAGTCAGAATTGCAAAATAGAAACTCAGTTCTGAAAAAAAAAAGTCAGAATTGTGAGTTTATATCTTGGAATTCTGACTTGTTTCCCTTGCAATTCTGTTTTTGTTTCTTAGAATCGTGAGATATAAACTTGCAATTGCAAGTGATAAAGTCCAGTTTTGAGGGGGAAAAAGACTGATGTTCTCCAAATTGTGAGTTTATATCACAATTCTGATTGAATAAGTTGTAATTGCATGCTAGAAAGTCAGAATTGCAAAATATAAACTCGCAATTCTGAGAAAAAAAGTCAGAATTGTGAGCTTATATCTCGCAGTTCTAATTTTTTTTCTTAGATTTACTAGTTTAATTCTTAGAATTGTGTTTATGTTTCGCAGTTCTCATTTTATAACTCGCACTTGCAAGTTTATATTTCTCAATTCTGACTTTTTTCTTGCAATTGCGAGCTTACATCTTGCAATTCAGACTTTTTTTTCTTAGAATTGCAAGTTTATATCACACAATTCTGAGAAAAAAAGTCTGAATTGCAAGAAAAAAAGTCAGAAAAATTTTTTTTATTTGCTTTTTATTCAGTGGCGGAAACAGGCTTCCATACTTTAAGGTTCAAGTGCGTGTAAGGAATTGGAAGCAAGCAGAGTACGGCTGTTTCAAAAGCACGCAGTGCCATCTGCTGTTAAAAACTAAGCTCAGAACTGATTCGAGAGAGAATAGTGATGCATTCAGAAAATCTCAGAATTGATGCAGAATCATTTATCGATTCGTGATGCATCAATTTATTTTCTTGATGATTAAGCTTCAAACGGCTTTATTGAACTTAAACTTTAAACTTCATTGAATAAAAATGAGAGCTGCATGTTTCAAAATCACACCGTGTCTACAGTTGTCTAAATTCTGAACTCAGAAAAAACAATTTTGAGATAGAATTTTCTCCTAATTTTCTCATACTTGGATGGCTGGTGAGGAAGTTTTATCAATATATGTTTGTTTCCATAACCAGATTGTAATTGCTCAGTCCATAACTCATGATTATTTTTCTTAGTTTACAGTCTTTCACCATACTCAGGTATCCAACTCTTGTATAACCTCCATTTAGGGCCAAATAACATTCAAGTTTACTTTGTTTTTGTGTCGTTTCATTCCAACAAGTTAATTGTCTCGCCAGGCTTTGACAAATTTGTTAGATCGAATTGTGACTGTTGTCGTTGTCTCTCTCTAAGGTTGAAATAGGATGGTGTTAAAGAGATAATTTCCCCAAGGGTTTTATTCACATCAAAGAGCCGAGGAACCACACACAGACACACACATACAGAGACAAACAGCTTTAATAACTCAGTAGGTGTGTATTGATTAAACACGCACCACATATCATAGAGAAACTTCCTTGTTTTGATTCAAAATCAATAACTAACACACATTCAAAACACAGTTTGCACTGTTCATGTGGTTATAGTGACAAAGGTGGGCGGTAACCTCAGCGAGGGGTCACAGGTGTCAGTCAGCCAAAGCCCCTAGCAACACCAGCTGTCAACATCTGTATCCATAACAACCGTGCTTGTTCTGTGCCTGGCAACAGCATTTCAGCAACAAATTCCAATCAATGACAGCAACTAATTAGTTTTCATCTGAGCTGAATTTTCTCATGGACAAAATGAATGTGAGCATGCGTTTGCAAAAGGTCAACTTTATTTTATTGCAACTTTATCTATCTATCTATCTATCTATCTATCTATCTATCTATCAGCGTTTGTTATTGTTTGTGTAAGTGCATTTGTTCATGTATGCTGAGAGAGAAAGCAAGTGATTAGATTTTTTTTTTCTGTATACTCTGGTTAAAAGCTCTTTCTTTGTGTGTCTGTGTGAGTGTGTGTGTGTGTGTTTGTGCGTTGATGCTATAAATACTCCCAACTGGTGAGTCATCGACCATTGCACCAATCGGTCTTTTCAACCGTGTCCATTCTGGCACTATCTATGCCCACATACACACTCACACATATTAAGCTTTGTCATTTAAATCCAGCTTAACATAATTCCGCTCATATATTTAGAAAGCTTTCGGCACAAAGCAAATATGGAATTAATTAGAAAAGACGTTACATGAATCACAACAGACACTAGAAAGTTTGGGGTTGTTTACAAGCCCCTGACCTCTAAACTGTATCTCTCATCTCTCTGCCAGCTCCATCAAGATGATTTCAGCACAGCGTCTGATCCGCACAGCGGTGTGTCACTGCAAGACAATCTGTGCAGCTGAAAATCAGCCTCCCATGTTCAGAACTTGACACACTTTACCCTGCGTCCTAATCAGCGATGTGACGTTTGCAGCAAAAGTTTCCAGTGAGAGGTAATTTATCTATGCATAAATTGAAAATCCTAAGAACGAACAGTTGAAGTCAAAAGTTTACATACACCTTGCAGAATCTGCAAAATGTTAATTATTTTAGCAAAATAAGAGGGATCATACAAAATGCATGTTATTTTTTTTTATTTAGTACTGACCTGAATGAGATATTTCACATACAGTTGATTCTTAATACTGTGTTATTACCTGAATGATCCACAGCTGTTTTTTTTTGTTTAGTGATAGTTGTTTGTGAGTCCCTCGTTTGTCCTGAACAGTTAAATTGCCTGCTGTTCTTCAGGAAAATCCTTCAGGTTCCACAAATTATTTGTTTTTTCAGCATTTTTGTGTATTTGAACCCTTTCCAACAATGACTGTATGATTTTGAGATCCATCTTTTCACACTGAAGACAACTGAGAGACTCGTATGCAAGTATTACAGAAGGTTCAAACACTCACTGATGCTCCAGAAGGAAACAAAATACATAAAGAGATGGGGGTGAAAACTTTTGAACGGAATGAGAAGGTGTACATTTTTTCTTATTTTGCCTAAATATCTTTTTTTTTCCCCTTTAAAATTGCCTTTTAGAAGCTACAGAAGATAGTTGCATGTTCCCCAGAAGACAAAATAAGTTAAATTTACCCTGATCTTCAAATTCAAAAAGTTTTCACTCCCCAGCTCTTAATGTATCGTGTTTCCTTCTGGAGCATCAGTGGGTGTTTGAACTGTCTGTAATAATCTGACATGGTAGCCTATAAGTCCCCAGAATGTGTCTGTGACATTCAGCTCAAAATACCCCACAGATCATTTATTGTATCATTTTGAAAATGCCTATTTTTAGTGGAAGCAGAAATGCGCTGTTTTCGTCTTTTTAAATGCAAATGAGTTGCTGCTCCCCACCCCTTTTCCATAATATAGCTGTGCCTTCACAGCTCCTAACTCAGATACTCTGCCAAAAAACATCAGTTTGGTTTTGATTATCATATCTATCTCTCTGAAATCATGCGCATATATGGTTTCCTGAGCACACACATCCGAAGCACGTGCACAGAAAGCGGCTGTCATACGGCATGCACTAAACTAAGTTCTCTTTCATGTCTTATTGCACTTAAACTGTCAAATACACACAATTTTATGTTAAAAACACACAGGAGTTACAAAAAAGTCAGTTATGTCTGTGAAGGTAAACAGCTGGGAAAGAAATAATAATAATTAATAAATAATAATAATAATAATAATAAATAATAATAATTAATAATAATTAATTAATAATTTTCAACTCTAAATAGTGTTCTGTGCTCATCTGTGCAGCCGATGACAGAACATTTAGTATGCTTTGCTTAAATTTTGCCAGCATGGGTGGAAACGTGCAGAGCAAGGGGCGGTAATAGTATAATAAGGTCCTGTTTTTATGTCACGGGGAGCAGAATCTGAGCGGCTCGCTTTTTCACATGCTTGCAGTTACAAGCCGAGCTTGTAACCGAAAGTCCGGGTCCGGGGGGAGTGAATAACCAATGCCCCCTTCCCCCTTAATACCATGACTAAAGTGAGTCCCTTGAGTAAGGCACCGAACCCCCAACTGCTCCCCAGGCGCCGCAGCGATAGCAATATGTGTGTTCATGGTGTGTGTGTGTTCACTACTGTGTGTGGGCACTTGGGTGGGTTAAATGCAGAGCACAAACTCTGAGTATGAGTCACCATACTTGGCCACACGTCACGTCCTTTCTTTTCCTTCCTTTCCAAAACAATGTTACTGGGTTGTTGTTTTTTCACATTTTCTGGATGGAATGAGGAAAGGACAGAAAAAACACGGAAAAAGTCTGATTTTCATGATATGTCCCCTTTAAAATTGAACCTTTTTGTAGTGTTACCAACTCTTTGCACAAAGTTTTGCGAACACACGACGAAATCATAAAACATTTTATTTGTGCTTTAGTGGATTTATTTGTAGAATCAAAAACGATGTGTAGAAGCACTCAAACATGTTTCTATCAAAGCACCTACCAATTAACCTTAAATGTGTTTGATTACATTGCTTTTTCTTTCATGTGTAACTTGAGGTAGTAAAATGTGGTAGTTAGCCGTTATTCCCTGCTGGGATTAAAGCAGATGAGATCTAATCATCTGCAAGATTTTAATGCAAGTTCTGTTTTTTTTTTATGGCACCAGGTCAATGCAAAGTTGAAAGCAGGATCAAAGATTCCCCAGCACACACGCATTCACAAAACTCACAAAGTTTACAGAGACAGCAGCTCTAACAAGCATCTTGTTATTATGTTCATTAGATTTGGTTGCAGAGGGAAAGTGTTGCTTGTTATATTGGGATTTACATCACACACACACACACACAAGTTTTAGGATTTTCAAAGAGCTACTTATTTATTTTGAGCATAATATCATCATCTTTTATGTTTAGCTGCTTTACTCTCATGCATTATGTTTTCCAGCAGTCGTGTTTCTGCACGTATTCGTGCTCCAGGAAATGAAGAGCTTTGGGAAAATCAGCTGGGGGTCTCTTACTAGCCTCCCGAAATCATGAAGCTTATCTTGTTTTGTTATATTATGTCAAGTTCATCTAATCAGTGAGTTCAAACCAGCGTCCGCCTTAGACCACCAGAATGAGACACTTAAACTGAGATCTGATACCAAAATTAAGATCAAAATATAGGTTCTTTAGTGGTTCTTTGTGGATTATTAACCATAGTTGTGTAATTTTGTATGTGAAAATACTTTCTTTAGTCTCAATTTTAAGCCAGCATAGTTAGTTTGATGTCCTGAAGAGTGAAATCTCTGATGCATTCAAAACCTTGATCTGTTTATTTGAACGAGCCAATGTGAGTCAACCAATGACGCAGGTTTGAGGAAACAATTATATGTAAGCCTTTCATAGGTTGACTTCTTGACACAGGGTTCGTACAAGGTACTTAAAGCTTAAAGGTGCTTGAAGTACTTGAGTTTGATGTTTTGAAATTTAAGGCCTGGAAAACCCTTGAAAATAGCAATATTCATGAAGAGGTACTTGAAAAGTGCTTGGATTATTGAAAGACAATGTATCTATGTAATAAGTGTTCAATTTTGTCAATAAGCACAAATCCTGTCATGGATAATTCATGCATTTCAAAAATGTTTTTTTTTTTGCTTATTTCAGTTAACGTCAGAAAACCAGCAAGCTAAGCAAGTAGTAGTACTGACAGTGTTGTGTAAACATGGCTGAAGATGCAAAAAGATGAACAGATGAACCGAATTAACAGAGTCACACAGTCCTGATATTAAAAAAAATGATTTGTGATACACAAAAGTTTCAATCTAATAAATCCAAAAATCTCCTCCATAAATTTTTGCATGTTTAAAAATAAATATGACCTTACATTGTGTAAATCATGTTTACACACTGCTTCAGAAACTTTAATCTGTCTTAAAAAAATGTGGATCGAATTTACTGCGTTTTTCACATACGTAGCAAGCATTTTGAGGTGTTTTGACAACCTCTTTTCCACCGTGACATGGTGAATTTTGATGAATACGGAAATTTTGGACTCGTGCAAGGACCTTAAGTCAAATGATTAGTAATCCGTGCTCCGAGTCCTGATCTGAAATAATGGTTTGCAAATTATTCAGATTGGGACTTCAGAGCGTGGATTGCAAATCATTTGATTCAAATCTTTTTTTCTGCTTTTATTTTCTTAAACCGCAGAAAACATTAAACCGTTAATACAGTACATTTATAAAAACAAAACAAAAAGAAAAAAGAAAGTATACACAAATACAAATCCCTTAAGAAAATTAACTGTGGTTTTACTAAGTAAAAGCAAAGTATATTTTGTAATACTTGTAGTAAATGTGCTTTACTTTTTTGCCATTTTAATTAGTATATTTTTATTGATCTATTTCTCTTTTTTTGTAGAACTTAAAAGGAAGACATTGTTCGATGAGCGAGATCTGTGATTGAAGTATTAAAAATAATAAAGTAGTGCTTGAAAAGTCCTTGAAAGTCCTAGAATTTCATTTTGCAGTATCTGTACGAACCCTGTTGACATCATCCTGACCAGCCCAGCATTTACTGTGAATTTATATGAGACAATCTGTTTGTCCAATTTGACGTTAGTAGTGCAGACATTACTTCAACTTTATTATATCAGTTATATCTACTAGACAGCAATAAGATTAACTGGAAAGGAACTCGAGGCTTTTGAATAAAAAGTTTCAGATGCTTTTTTTTTTTTCAGAGAAATTGACCCTATGTGTCTTGAAAGTTTTAGAAGAGATCTCCAGAATGCTATCAAAAGTTCTAATCTTAAATGAAAGTATTTCTCACTGAATACCAAGACCGAATGATCATCCGAGCTACTTTATCAACATTAGATGAATTCTGACTAAGCATTGACTAATTTGTGTCCATTTTATCTTTTTAGGAGAAACATCCGAAGTACTGAAGCATAACGTAGAACTCCATTAAGTCTGTGAAGCATCCATGAAAGAGCCTCTGAGAATTACTTTTTCCTCTGGGTAGGTTCAAAGAAACTTCTTATCGACAACCGTTTTTGGCTGTTTAGGTTTCTTGAGTTGCTCTTTGTGTCTTAAGTTCATATAATTTTTGAGGGTTTTAAGCAATGGGCACAGATGGTTTTCTGAAGAACTATAATGAGAGAAGTACTTTATGTAACTTCAATGGCATACATCCTTTTGTATTTTTAATTGGAGCTGTGAGCATTAGTCTTTAACAGCAGAAGGCTGGAGTTTGCTCTTCAAATTCTTTCAATATTCTGGGAGAGTTTGATCTTCGTCACTGTACCATTTAATGCAATATACGTTAATATGCAGTTTTTTAACTTTATGTGCTTGCATGCACTACTGCTTTTTCAAGAGCACCCATCCACCCACTCGCGCATCAACACGGCCCTCACGCGGATGTCCTTACGCCATCCGGATATCTGACTGCCACATGTAAATTAAGCACTCCCTTTGGAACCTGTTGCCATAGAAACTCTCATTAAGAGCCAAGAGACATGAAACATTTGCGTGTGTTCAGACTCCTCTGAGGATGCTTCGGGTCAGCGTGTGCGCCTTATCAATACGTTCAGTATTACTGCTACTCTTGATCTTCCTAATTACATCTGACTATTCAGATTGTTACTGAATATTTCAATATGAATCAGTCATGGCGAGTCTCATACATGTTCTATTAAACGGAGAGTCATAAAGGTCAGATGAGAGAGAGAAATTAAATAAGGGGGGTAAAGAGAATGGATTTCATTTGTTTTTCTGTGTTAGGGATTTACATGGTAAATGTTAGTCGCAAAATGTCAGCGTGACTAAATCACTGAGCAAAGAGAAAGGGCTTGTTTTATTTATTCATTTTGAGCACAAGTGCACTGCCAAAACACGTCTATGGAAGAATGTGAAATAACCCAGCTATTAAACCCAAAAAAGTTAAATTATTTGCTTGTGCTTGTTCATGGAAGAAAAAAATGTTTAGATTTTATACAATGACAGTAAATGGGAACATTTTCTGTCTTCAATTCATTATAGAAATATAGAAAATTAAAATTATTTACCTTATCCTTCAACACAGAAAATAAGCTTATGGGTGAGAATTCTGGTTCATTAGCTGCTACAGGGAAATAACAAAGAATAACAATGCACAAAAAATTAAGATAATACATTAAAATAACACGGTAAGATGCACCAATTTGCAATTTCAAAAGTAGAACTCAAACGCCTAAAACGAACGGGTGCAGTCTTTCTTTTGTGGACAACTCGAAAGACTTTTCCTTGTCATTATTTCACAGTAAATAGTTTCTAAGAGATTTTAACCACATTTAACACAGACGTAAAACTCTCAAAGATTCAGAGGTGGATAGCTGCTGGTTAAAAAAAGGTACAAGTGCAATGCTTGGTCTTACGTTTTTGCTGAAAACTGAAGAAAAACTTTTATATTTCAAGTGATAGTTGTTTCTTTATACAGAGAAAGGTGGCTGTCTCTTTCTCTTTTCATATATTCCTCCATGTTGTTGAATTAGAGCATGTGTTGTTGTGTCAGTTGTACGGAAAGAGTAGGGGAGATCGGGGTAAGTTGAGCCAGTGGGTAAGTTGACCCACCCCCTGTATCTTGCCAACTGTACACTTTTACTGTCATGTGACCATGTGTTTTGGAATCACATATCATTTCTGCCAGACTGTGAAAAGGAGAGACCCATGAGAGGAGTGGAAGGCACCCATTTACTCTAAAAACTATTTTTGGCATGTCAAAGTAAAATTTTTAGCATAACAGATGTAATGCATGTTGCATCAAAGCAAATTAATCCAAGTCTAAAAATACTGTTGATGCACATAGATGATTTAGCAACATGCAAATCATTTAGCTAAATATTAGCCTGAATTGGTAAGCTAGCTAGTTTTTTTTTCTCTCAAAATGCCAGCTATGGGGCAAAGTGAGCCAAAAGCTGTGAAGTAGGCTGAGCCAACACTTTAACTTACCCCACCATAAGGCACTGAAGTTAAGTTAAATCTCTGAAGTATAAACTGGTATTTTAATATGATATTACACAACTGGTTTAGTTTGTCATGTATTTTATTTGTAGTTTATTTGATAGGGACAGTGTGCAAGTGCACCGGATCCTTCTCTGAGAACCAGAAAATACTTTTCATCACATTATAATCAAATACGTCTTTCCACCTGTAGTCCCTAATGGCCGGTTCAACATTGCAGAAAAAGTGCCACGTCAAGAATCTTTTGACTAAAATATTTATTAGTTTCAGTGACATTTATTCATTCATTCTAATTTAGTTTTTATTTAGTTTTACTCAACAAACTCTGTTTAGTCTGTTTTTGGGAAGGTTAAAACTTTGCTGTTCAACACATTGTTTCAGAAATGCAAACAATTAAAGATGGAAAACTGAACTTCATTTGACTGGTTTTAGTGTAAGTTAGCTTTAAGAAAATAATTTTATTGAGTTCGTTTTTTAAAAGAAGTAAATTATCTATTAAACTTCACAAGGCTTTAAATCAGATTTAGTCAGATGGTCAGTTTTCGCCCAGATGGTGCATCTTACCCCTTGACTCAGGTCAACTTACCCCTAAACTGGGGCAAATTGAGCCACAGGAACACATTTGTTATAAGAACCCATGTTTTTAGAACCCTTTGTCATAGATACATTCTAATTAATTTATAAGGATAGAAAACATTCTAAAATTACTTTAGATACTTTCATTGTAATTCTGCCTCATTTTCCCTTTTCTTGAGGATCACATACGTTTAAAAAAAAGGCTCATCTTACCCCACTCTCCACTAATGACCAAAACTTAGGAATTTGCGAATGTGAAAATCCAACAATCCTGAAGCGCTAGTGTTCACAATGTACGTTACAGCAAACAAAGCTCAGATCACCTCTGAAGACTGTCACATTTAGGTCCGCTTGTCTGAGATCATTTGTACAATTGTAGGGTTCACATATGGGCTGAACACCCGTGTTCAAGTCCCTTAAACGAACCAGGTTTGCACAATAACATGCACGATACTGTAGGATTCGCACACTTTCAAGTGTTCTGAAATTAGACTGTAGCTTTAGGAGCACTTATGACTCTTTACTTAATTGACATGTTAGATTAATTCATCAGATATCACTTGCATTGTAGCTGAAAGTGCGAGATTTAAGTTTTAACAACTATGCTTTTGTGAACGTTAAGTCTCAAAAATATGAGTTCGGAGTACAGTGCTAATGAAACACTTTCAATGCCTTTTTATTCCCTTTCACTGCATGCAAAAAAACCAGAGCATGTTAGCAAAAACACTGGATGATAGTGAAATGCATCATAAAAGAGCTTTTCCTGGGTCAGTTACAGCTGTCCTGTTAACAATACAACAGTTACTGTAGTGCAGAAATAATAAAACTGATTCTAAACGCTCCATTCGTGTCATAGATGTTACAGAGCCACAGAAGAGATGCATATAGAGGGAGGATGTGCCTTTCATTTCCTCTGTAGGGAGTATGAGTCACACTAACCTCTTATCTGACTCCCTCGTTTTGTCTTTCACACAGTCGCAATCATTTAATCAAAATTAATCTATCTGGGAGCATAAGGTTGGGGCATAAACAGAGACAGCTGGATGTGGCTGCACATATAAGCGTGTTTGCATTTTGTTTTCAGTCAGATACAATCTGATTTTTTTCCACAACGTGGTTTATAATTCATGATCTTTGATAAGGCAAAAATGATTCATTAAATTATTCACATGCAGGGTTTTGTTCGGAAGTTTTATTTATTATGCATCATTGGCTGTTATGTAACTGTAAAAACAAAATGAAATGTTTTTCAAGTTCACCACAGCAACAGTTGGGTTTCGCTTTTTACAGCAAGGCAGGAAGACCATCAGGTCATCTCTCTTTTGAGGTGACATCGGTGTCAAAAGCTGAATATTTTACTTCAAAAACTTTCCTAGTACTGCGTCCAACTCGAAGAACTGAGGAAATTTTTATTGGAGAAGAGCCACTCAGACGGAACATGCGAGAACTTTCCACTGCACTCCCTGGGGCGGAAGACGGGTCAGTGACACTTGTGCATGTGATGTCATTTCATTAGGACAACAAAGACCGCAAGGATGATGATTATGAAGGATTCTGGTTATAATCATGCAGATCTGTGTAGGAGCTCAAATTCACGAAATGTCGAAAAACCCCTTTGTCCCAGAATGAATATGTGGCCTATATTCTCAAGGGGAATAATAGGAAGAAAAATGTTTCAGGAGTGGACGCTTGAAAGATCTTTATCTCAACGATGACGCCAAAAGCCTCACACAATCTTTTCTCATCTGCAAAGGGGTTCTGAATGTCTAACTGCATCTAAAAAAAGTTGCGTTTTTGTCCCTTATGGTGAGTGGAGAATATATTTAATTACATTTCTGAATGCTATCATTTCATACATAGGTATCTATCATACATGGGTCCAGAAGACTCCCTGGAGAAGCCTCAAAGGTCTTTGACTCCCCCAAGTGGCAATAATCAGTAAGTGCAAACATAAACAGGCACAAAACCTTCACATTCTGAAGGAACATTTTATTTAGTTTACACACAAAACAAGGTAAAATTTAAATAGACATATCCATGCCTGTAGAACAATATATACATATAATTTACATATTAATTTTACATTTTGTAAATCATTTTACACGTCTGCGTGAATGACGATATAGGCCTTTATTGAGTAAAATGATATTAAAAAAGTTTTTCAAGTGACTTCCAGGTTTATCGCAATGTTTAGCATCGCGTTTAAGGCCTGAAACATACTTCACACATAAGTATGCGAGGAAATACACTTCTAGTAACACAAGCTGAATTTCGTGCGTCATTGTATTCCAAGATGTGTCAAATCCAATTTATATCGCAAGTGTAAAAGTGTGTTTCTGGCGTAAGAGTTCATATTTTCCATCATGGCACTTCGGTACGTTGACCACAGTTCCCGCCAAGTTTAAACGGTTTTTTACAACCGTAAAACCTCAATAAATTAACACAGGATTTTCTTGAAACAGTACAAGAAGCGTTCAGAAACTTTCTTTAATTCATTTTTATTACAACTGTGGCTAATACCAACTTAAAACAGTTTTATTTATGCGGTAAGATTAACTGTGGTAGTCAGTGCTTTTCGGCGGGAACTACGGTTGCCATAGTAACGGCTTGCAGCGCTACCTCAGAGTACTTCTCTGAAGTTTTCTCAGGACGATCCGTCACTGTTGCTTGTTTTCTGTGAATCCTCTTGTCCGCCGCTGTCCGACTCCTCTTCGATGGCGAAGCGCACATCCGCGACGGAGCTGAGGGAGCTCACGCTGCTCTGCTCCACCGAGCACAGCGCGCACGCCAGAGGCGCGAGAACCCTCCCGCCTTCCAGGGCACGGCCGGTGGTCAGCATAAACGGCACCGGCGTGGAGCGAAGGGCGGGAAACGCGGGGAGGCTGAAACTGTGCTTCTTCTGGCTCGCGCCCCACTCGCGCTGCTCCTCCTCGTGCAGAAGCCGCGTAAATAAGTTCGTGCGCCTCTTTTCGCGCCGTTTGGTGCGCAGGTAACCGAGCATGATCCCAATGAGGAAGACTCCGTAGAAAGACACTACGATGACGATGTATAAATACGCGTTACTGTCGCCTCCACCGGGGATTCGGTTGGTCTGCTGCGACGAAAACGCAGAGGCGTTGCGCGTCAACTCCATTACGACAGGAACAGGAACAGAGTTATCTGTAAAATTACACAGAGAAAGTACGTTAGTCATTTCAATGATATACAAGCAGTAGTAGTAGTAATAATCATATTAATACTATATATATAATATAATAAAAATCTGCATAGTTAATAAAGCTAAAACAAAGACTAAAAGATTCTTTAACAAACAATTTTGGAGACTGCATCACGAAGTATATTAAAATCAGTTTAAACTGACATCAGACTTTAAAAAAATACTTTATAGTAACTTTATAAACATTAATACAATATTTAGACATGATTTAAAAGACGTATTTATGTTTGAAAGTACACATTTTAAGCATTGTTTTTACGCCCGTTCATGACTTTCTGTAAAAGTTGTAGTTACTTACCGGGTTGTTTCACCCTGGAGCGCGTCGGCCCGTTTCTCGCTTTTACTCGAGTCTCTCTGGCTTGTAACGGGGTTGTCAGCTGAATCCGGTTTAAATAGCCGGTCCCATGCGTGGCCACGCGCCAGGAGGATCTGTGACAGAGGTTGAGGGAGTCGAGATCCTCACGTCCTTCCTCACAGGATTTGATTCCCTGCCAGAGACGCTTGAGCTCACAGCCACATTCTTATGACGTTTAATGGAGTCCAAGTGCGCGGTGCTGCCAAATGTGCTTATTAATCATAACATAACCAGACAGGCTTACTTTAGGAAAGCCTCGTATTCAGCAGGACAGCTTTTTTTGTCTTTAGAAAAACCAAAGGAATGGCTTGCACGAATTACGCAGATTTTCTTTTTAGGTTGAACAATTCGTTTATAATTCACTCACCCACATATTCCAAAACATAAACATTATTTTTATTATTTGCCTGTCTAGTTAAAACAAACAAACAAAAAAACATTACAAAAAGTATATTTGAAATAGCTCATATGAGCTATCCACTTTATTTTTAACATAATTGTGGGTGCGGCCATTTGTAAATTTAAATGTGCGAGACTTCCGGTCTCATTTGCGTCCAGTTATTTTACCTCTAAAAAAAGGTTATGCTACTGTTATGCTATTTGATATTGGTATTTGTGACTATATTATTTTATAATATATATACATACTGGTTTGTAGTGCATTTACTAGGGATGCAGGCTAATGATATCAACATCTCTCGATACAATAATATCCCGATTTCAAGGTCACGATACAATATTGCAATATTTAAAAAAAATACAAATTTGAAATTTTGGAAATTTTAAAGTTAAATTGATCTATCTAATGCACTTTAAGAGTTCAAAATTAGGAGCATCAACCCATGTTCTTAACTATGAAAATAACATAATAATAATAACAACGACAGTTCTAGCCACAACAATTGCACTGCAAAGTAAATGAAAATTAGTGTTTCATATTATTTTTGCTTTACACTACAGTAGGGAAATTACAATACTTATTTCCTAATTTCTACACTTGAAAGAGATATTTTGAGTTTGGGCCTCAATAACGTTACCCATTTAAACCGTTAGCTGTAAGCAATTCATACTGCACGCTTTTATTTTGACAGAAATGACAGTTGAGCTTTTATTTTGAAGGAGAACTTCAGTGTGAGTGAAAACAGGCTTACAAAATTGTGTCCTACTACAAATCTAGTGAAATACTGTAATCATCTACCACGAAAATAAAGCATAACTGGTGGCCACTGCGTTCCCAAACGTACGCTAAAACACAGCGCATGCGATAAACGAGTTCACTGCCTTCATTTACTGTAAATGGATATGTTCTGAGGCACGGGAAATGCCGGATCATGAGTTGATTGCCTTAATAATTTGTGCACTTCACTTTGAAACAAGCAGCAAAAACAGAATTGATGAAGGGATTAAGGGATTAAGCCATATTGCTCTTTCGGTTTCAGTTTGACAGATACTGTGTCAAAGCACAATGGCCCAAAGCTCAACTTTTAAAGGGGTCATCGGATGCTAAGTTCACTTTTACTTGCTGTTTGAACATTATTGTGTCTTGGCAGTGTATATACAAATCTACCCTGTAATGGTAAAAATCCATGCAGTGGTTTTTAATTAATCTGTATAAATAATATCCCCTTTTTCAAATCGAGCCGTTCTCAGATGCCTGTCGTTGTGGCGTCACACCCACAGAGGCCGCTCCCACGATAGTTGATTGACATGAGCGTCTTCCCTCCGATCAGTTGTAACAGTCCAACCTCCAGGTTTTGATGTCGAAGCAAGGATGTAAGTTGAGCGATTGAGGTGTTGTGTTGCTGGTTGTAATAATGAACATAGTGGTCGTCATTTACTCCTGACATCTGAGCTGCTGAAGATGCAGTTGATTGTTTGTTTGTGAAGGGAATGCGGCTGCCAATCTAAATATATCCGTCTATGTTCGCGCAAATCATTCATGATCCAGCTTCACTTACAGCAGAAGTGAGTATAAGGTTTTTTTTTAATGAATTTTTGCAATCGCCTTTCCTAATAATGTGCTACTTAGAAAGTTTAGCAGCTAAATTAAACCGGCTCGTCACTCCGCAGAGAGAAGAGAGAGGCGGAGCGAGCAGAGCTCATTTGCATTTAAAGCAGCCTCGACCAGAATGAGATGATTTTTGCAGAGCTGATTTTGGTAAGGTGAAAAGTGTGTTGTTTTACACAACCATTGAGAATTTTTAATCAAAGTATATTATAGACTTTTCATTAAGACCCTAAAGAATCATATCAACTTGTGGAAAATGGGCATCCGATGACCCCTTTAAAGACCTTTCATGTTAGAATAAGTTTAAATATATTTTAAAAACTGCACTTTTTGACCAGAAGGCCTATCGTTTCATATCATCATGTGACCATGATAATATTGAGATTATTGTAATATTGTTACATTTCTAGCATTTACCTTTTACTGCTTTTTGTTTTTCTTCTAGTAATTTTAACTATAGCTGCTAATGGAAGTCTTGCACATATAAAGAAAATAGAATCTAAGTGAGTAATAATTTATTTGCAAAAACAATAAAACAACATGAAGTAAATTATTTGTGAAATTATAAAAACTGGAAATGTTTGAAATTCAAGCTAACATTATTAATCAAATGCATGGTGGGATGAATGCCATGCCATGCACATGAATAAGCAAGATTAAGATGTACTTTACAACCCCACTGACGTAGTTTTCAAGGGTCTCCTGGTCTGGTTTACGTCAGCATGAGCATGTTAGAATCTGTGCCAACCTCATCTGTCTGGTAGTGATACATGATGGGTAGGAGTGGGATGGCTGCAGAAAACTTGAGACAGAATGTGCGAAGCAATCCCTGACCACACCTGTCAATTAGTGTTGAGTAACAGAGAACTGACGCAAAGCGCATGAAAATCTGATCAAATCAGCATCTCTGGGGCAGTTCCCTGTCTGATACCACATTACAGATACAACAGCATTGTGGAGCGAATCGGAGGAAAACCATCAGCATTATTACACTCAACTCATTCAGCTACAAGGACTTTTTACAATCACTATGAAGACTGTTGTACTCTGTTATGGAAGTATTTCTATAAAAGGGTACGACAGACTTTCAGACATATGCTCTGGTCAAGATCACTTCAGCTTTATTCATTATAATATTTACACAAAGAAGAAAAAGTTAGTCATTGCTCAGTGAAGGACTGAGGTCTTTTTTTAAACGTTAATCCTTTTTTAATCTGTAGTTCGTTTTGTATGTTTTAGAGTGACTAATTCTTCAAATCCATTGCTAATGTTGCTGACGTTTGTGCTGCTGTTTGCCAAACAAAATGTCCTTGAGAAAACTGGATTTTGTTTGTTAAAGAGATTTCACAAAAGACTACTAGAATAAGGAGCAGAAAATAATATATAATTTCCACAAGTGAACATGCAATATTTTGATTAGTAAGAGAAAAAAAAAATGAAACGGTGAACAAAAACATCCACTCAAACCAAAAGATTTAATAACTTACTCTATGTTCACAATAGTGATCTTTAAAAACATAAGGCATATATACTGTCTGGGACAGTTACCCACAAACCAAAATTTAGTTGGGTGTTGCACAGGAAAGCCCTTTATTCCATTACGTCAATTTCACAGAATCAATTTCAAGGCAAGTGAGAAATAAATGAATACCGTATGTTCTGAAATATCAATGTCTGATGTCATTTTAGTTCAAAACGGGTTATTGTCAGAGGCACCAAACAGCGTAGGACCAAAAGGACAAAGTAATAATGTTGAGAGGAGAGAGAGCGTGAGAGAAATAAACAAGGAGAACAGAGAGTTTACGACTGCCGCTTCCACAGGGATCACAGTGAGTTCATTTAACAAGCAGAGATGAAAAAGGAGGCAAGGAGCTTTTACTGATTGAAAATCCGCTATGAATAATAAAACCATTATCATGACCCAAGGAAGTCTAATTCAACTTCATCTATATTCAAATCTATTTTTACTTCATGTATACTTCTGAAGCACATTGAGCCAGTCAGCTCAGCCATAAATGTCATGTGACTGGTCACTATATTAGCACTCTCTGCAGCAGAGAGAGAAAAATAGACCTTTTTTGCTCCATTGTTAACAGCCTGCCAAAAAGGTAAAACATCTAATAGAATACAGTGAATTTTTGGTAGTATTTCCATTGTTTATTTCAGAATACACAGATGTTTTTATTGATGGAAGCCTGTTGGTGCCACGGTATAAAAAATAAAGAAGGTGATGATGACTTTTCTCACAATTCTGTCTTTTCTTGTAGTTGACTCTTCAAAAACCTTTACTTGACACTGTAAAACATACATCATGGAGCAAAGAGGAAACTGACAATGTGCTAACATATAAGACAGAGCAGGTTACTTTAAGTATGAAACAAAGTCTTAGCTTTAAATTTTTGTAATTTTGTAAGAAGTTCAAACAAATACTATTTGGTGGCTCTTTAAGGTGTTGTGACAGATCGCTGTGGTGCCTCAGTTGAAGTGGCACATGAACCGATCATCTCTTCCTCTCTACTAGTTATAGCGCAAAATAAACACAAATGAACATCAGAAGGTATCTTGTTTCAAACATGGAAAGATCAATACACATAATTTTTTAAGTTCAAGCCTACCAATATTAATCTCATGTCTGGTTTGTTTGTTGGACAAAATGGCAGAATCAGTGTTATGATTGGTCAGATCGCCCTGCGAAGGGTCAATTGTGTGTTTATACCTCCCAATTCTGTCTCTTTTTCTCAGAATTGCATGATTAAAAACTCACAGTTCTGTCAATTGTGTGATATTTATACCAGTATTTTGTGATTCCCAGTTCTGACTTTCTGGCTCTTTTTTTTTCTCAGAATTGCATGATTAAAAACTCACAGTTCTGACCTTCTCAGAATTGTGTGATATAAATTCAGTTCTGACTTTTTTCTCAGTATTTTGTGATTAAAAACTCACAGTTCTGACTTCTCAGAATTACGTGATAAACTCACTTCTGACTTTTTTTTTCTCAGAATTGCATAATGTAAACTCAGTTCTGACTTTCTTTTCCTCAGAATTGCTTTATATAAACTCACTTCTGACTTTTTTCTTAAAATTGCATTATTAAAAACTCACAGTTCTGACGTTTTTCTAAGAATTGTATGATAAAAAAATCAGTTCTGCCTTTTTTCTCAGAATTGCATAATAAAAACTCACAGTTCTGACTTTTTTTTCCCCAGAATTGCTTGATTTAAAAACTCACAGTTCTGACGTTTGTGATTTTTTTTAAAAACTCTCAATTGTGTTATAAAGTCAACTGTGAGATATATAAACTCACAAGTTTTATAAACTCATACAGAAGTTTTTTTCCACTTTAGAATTGAGTTTATGTCTCAATTCTGAGAAAAGAAGTCAGAATTAAGAGTTTATATCTCGCTGTTCTGAGAAAAAAAGTCAGAATTTGCGAGTTTGTCACACAATGTGCAATTGCAAGAAAAAAAGTCAGAACTGTGAAATAAAAAGTTGTAGTTACCTAATTTTTTATATTTAGTGGCAAAAATGGGCTTCAATGGAGAAACAAAATTTAGCCTATTTTGACCAAAAACATGAACTAGTTAATTAAGCTAACCAGCCAAACCTTGATCCCCTTAAGAATTTAACACCTCCTTTGCATCAAGTCTTATCTGGTGAAACAGTTTTCTCAAACAATTTGAGCACATGCCAGTTTGTCTTCAAAGACAAACAATGGAAAATCTCCCTGAAATGAGTTCATTCAAGCCAAAATGTGTAATGGACCTGGCTGAATGGTTTATATTAGTAGAATTATACTAGATCTGTTATCCTGTCCAGCAGGATATACATATATAGGAACATCAATCAGAATCATCCATTGAGCAGAAATGCTTTAGGGATTTCATACTTTCCTATAAGCTATAATGTCCTTTAATTATTCTTATATTTAAATAAAGATAATTATTGCAACAATAATTTAAATTAAGCTTAAACATATTTGATTTTTCTAGATCATTGGTCTCCGGACAGTATTAAATGAAGGGTATGGAAAATAAGCAAATAATGGCTTTCAAATTCCTGACGTGTTTGCACAGAAAATTGCTTATGTAAACTGATGTTGGAAGAGTTTCATTAAGATATCTACAAGTTGTATTTGTTTGAAACTGACGGTTTCAATGAGAACGTGAGCTTAGAAAAACATACCCCATGATGCATTGTTTGTGTAGGGGGCTGAACTGGGACAGTTTTAGTGTGAGACTGACCTACTGTGAAACTGGCTTCTGTAATCTGAGAGTCTTTGATTTAGTTTGTCCAGTAACATTTTGTCCATCATGGGAAATATTTTAAACCATGATAAAGCTTTTTTGTGGAATAGCATGCATAACAAGTCCTGAGAAATCACGTTTTAGGTATGTTTACATATTAGCGTTATTTTCGTCAACTGGTTTGAATCCAGTCCAGCACTTTATCCTAAGATACTGCAAGTGGTTTTTGCCTTGATTTCTAAAACAAAAACTGACATGTACACTACCAGTCAAAGGTTTTTTGTTTTTCAAAAGATTTTTGTTTTAAAGAATTTTCTTATGCTCACCAATTTATTTGTGTGATCAAAGCTACATTTTCAGCATCATTACTCCAGTCTTCAGTGTCGCATGATCCTTCAGAAATCATTCTAATATGTTGATTTGCTGCTCAAGAAAAATTTCTAATTATTAATAATAATATTATTATTATCATCAAAATTTAGGATTCTTTGATGAACAGAAAGATCCAAAGATCAGCATTTATATGAAATAAAAAGCTTTTGTAATATTATACACTACACCGTTCAAAAGCTTTGAGTTGGTATAATTTTATTATTATTATTTTTTTTTTTTAGGAAAAGAAATTTATAGAAATTAATACTTTTATTTAGCAAGGATGCTTTAAATTGGTCAAAAGTGATGATAAAGACATTTATAATGTTACAAATATTTCTATTTAAGATAAATGCTGTTCTTCTGAACTTTCTGTTCATCAAAGAAACCTGAAAAAAAATCTACTCGGCTGTTTTTAGCATAATAAAAATAAATGTTTTTGAGCAGCAAATCTGAATGGTAGAATGATTTCTAAATGATCATGTGACTGGAATATATTGTTACAGGAATAAATTACATTTTAAATAAAATAGAAATTTTTAAAATAGAAAATAGTTATTTTAAAAAGTAAAAATATTTAAAAATGTTACTTTTTAAAATAATATTAATTATTAATATTAATATTATAATATTTTAACAAATGAAAGCAGGCCTAGTATACTTAAAAAAAAAACAAACAAAAAAAACATTAAAAATCTTACTGTACAAAATTTTTTGACTGGTAGTGTATGTAAGAAGTTTTTTTTTTAGCAAATACTGTATTTAATAAATATTCAGACCAGTTCATTTAATGTGAGATGTAAATGAACAAACACATTTGTATGACGTTGTTTTTGAGTTTGTATGACAAGCTATTTTTTTGCATCCGATAAGCTTAATTTTTTCCAATCTGACTGAAATGTCATGCGAACCAAGCTCAGTCGGCTCAATCAAGGTGTTTACATGAAGTCTTCTCAGTCTGATTGAGCCATTATTATTGAATTAATTGGATGCATCTATCTATTTAGAGCACTGAACCTTTTTTCTTGTCAATTATTTTACATGTTCTGATTTATTGACATATCTTTGGGAGGTTTTGGAGAGCATGCAGGGATGGAAAGATCCCTAATTTAGCAGCTAAGTCTGGCAGACATTAGCAAGGCTAACATCACTTTTGGCACCTTTAAGTATTGCTGGTTGTGAGTGTTTATCATCACATTACATGAAAGTGTCTGTAAGATCCATTGGAAATCTCCATCCTGATTGGAGTGAAAAGTTACTTTTTCTTGCCTGTCCAGTGGTTTTGTCTGGAATCAACAATAGTTCAGCTCTATTTGGCACCGTACATCCTCTCAATGTCGTTCTGGTAGTGAGTTTTGAGCTCCTTTCGTTTGAGTTTAAAAGCGTCTGTAACCAGGCCGGTCTCTGGGGTCCAGGGCTCAACGCTGAGCCGGATCTTCCGTGGGATCTCGAATCTTTCTAACTGGGCTGTTAAATACACAGGAAAAGGAAATGAATCAACTAAACTCGACAGTGGTAAAACAGGAAGCACAACAAATGTGCATGATATAAACGTTCTTCTATATTGTGTATATAACATTCTAGCCAATATGATATTATTGCTACATTAGAAGAGAAATGTGACTTGCATTAAGTGAAATTTAAGACTTATTTAAGTAAAAAAATAATAATAACCAAACCAAAGGGAACACCGTATGTCAATATGTTCTCTAAATGTTCATGTCTAGGGAGCAACAAGTTAGCAACACTTCAATGTTTTAAAATACAACTTCCAACAGATCACCACTTTTTAATTAATTTTACAAAAACAGCTCAAGGCTTGAATATCTCTGCTCCCAAACACTAAATCATGAAAATTACTTTTAGAGTACTTCTGATCACAATGCAAAAGTGCTTGTCTAAACATTTGTTAAAACAACAGAAAACAAAATGACATAAGATAGGAAGTCTTGTTTTCTAAAAAACTGACTGAAATGAAGTGCGTTTATGATTAAGAAGAAAAAACAAGTTTTCTTAGCCCACTGACAGATATTTGTTGTTGTTTCAAATAAGCTCACTTCATTTTGTTCAATTTTTCCAAAAGCTACACTTCATATCTTCATTTTGCATCTTAAGTAAATGCATCTTAGATATTTGTATTGTAAAACGAGATAAAAATTCTGAGGCAGATATTCAATTTTTTGCAAAGGCTTTATGACTTTATGAATTTAAGACTTTCTCTTCCACTTTAAAGGGGTCATCGGATGCCCATTTTTTCACAAGTTGATGTGATTCTTTAGGCTCGTAATGAAAAGTCTATAATATACTTTGGTTAAAAATTCTCAGTGGTTGTGTAAAACAACACCCCTTTCACCTTGTCAGAATCAGCTCTGCAAACATCATCCCATTCTGAGAGTTTGTTTCTTTAAATGCAAATGAGCTCTGCTCACCCCGCCCCTCTCTTCTCTTTGTGGAGTGATGAGCCTGTTTACTTTAGCCTCATTTAGCCACGTTTAGCCGCTAAACTTGCTAACTAGCATGTTATTAGGAAAGGCGATCGCAAAGATTCATAAAAAAACCCCTTATACTCACTTCTGCTGTAAGTGAAGCTGGATCATGAATGATTTGCACGAACATAGATGGATATATGTAGATCGGGAGGCGCATTCCCTTCACAAACAAACGTAATCCACTGCATCTTCAGCAGCTCAGATGTCGGGAGTAAATGACGACCACTACATTCATTATTAAATCTAGCAACACAACACCTCAATCGCTCAATTCTTGTCTAACTTACATCCCTGCTCCGGCATCAAAACATGGAGGTTGGACTGTTACTGATCTGTAACTGATCTGAGGTAAGACGCTCATGTCAATCAACTATCGTGGGAGCGGCCTCTGTGGGTGTGACGCCACAACGACAGGCAGCTGAGAATGGCTCGATTTGAAAAAGGGGATATTATTTTTACAGATTAATTAAAAACCACTGCATGGATTTTTATCATTATAGGGAAGATTTGTACATACACTGCCAACACGCATTAATGTTCAAACAACATGTTAAAGTGAACTTAGCATCCGATGACCCCTTTAAGACATTCTGAGGCCTTAATTTGTGGAAGGGTGAATTAAGATGTTTCAAGACCCTCAGAAATTCTGTAGATACTGCAGTAATAGTATGAGTAGTATGCGTTTCACCTGTCAGTGCGGTTTCTGTGATGATTTTAAGCACCTCCTCCTCGATGATGGGGTTGTTACAGAGCTCCTCCCACAAACCTCTGACACACTTCCTCTCAGCCAACGCCAGCAGCTGTTTCTGATTGGGCACCACAAAGCCAATCACGTAAGACTCGTCACTGGAAAACAGGAAGGAGAGGGACTAAAATTATTTGTGGGTGTATTCAGCAGTGTTGACGATAAATGTGTTGTGTTAGGGGTGGGGGATATGTCCAGATTTTTATTTCATGACGTGAATTTTATTTCACAATAACAATATAAATCATGACATGTTTTGATAGCACTTTACAATAAGGTGTCATTTGTTAACATTAGTTACATGAACAAAGTATTTATTACACTGTTCATTAATCTTTGTTAATGTTAGTTCAACAAAAATGCAGTTGTTCATTGTTTATTCATGTTAATTCACAGTGCATTAACTAATGTTAACAAACAACTTGTGACTTCAATAATGCATAAGTAAATGCTGAAATTAACTAAGATTAATAAATGCTGTAAAAGTACTGTTCATTCTTAGTTCATGTTAACTAAGGTAGTTAACTAATGAACCTTATTGTAAAGTGTTATTAAAAAATACGAAACAATTTACAATATATGAAAGACAAATAAAGTTAACAGTGCTTTAAGTTTTTCAGGTACAGGTCTATTTAAAAGTAGCAATAATTCAAACACTGAAAATCAAATGTACAAATATAATAATAATACACTACATAGTCTTTAATGTATTAAATAAATATACACTGATTCTTATTAAGTCTACAAAAATTATTCAGTTAAGACCAGTGATTGATTTTCTCTATTTCTGTTTGCAATAAATGTGACCCTGGACCACAAAACCAGTCGTAACAGTTAATTTTTTGAACTGAGATGCATACATCATCTTCCATCACTGATTGATACAAGTATTTGAAGATCTGGAAACTGAGGGTGCAAAAAAAAATAAATAAATAAAAAAAAAAAATCTAAATATTGAGAAAATCACCTTTAAAGTTGTCTAAATTAAGTTCTTAGTAATGCATATTACTAACCAAACATTAAGTTTTGATATATTTATGGTAGGACATTTACAAAATATCTTTATGGAAAATGATCTTACTTAATATCCTAATGATTTTTGGCATAAAAGAAAAATCAATAATTTTGACCCAAACAATGTATTTTTGGCGACCCATGCTACTTAAGACTTGTGGTCCAGGGTGACATATTTTATTTAAAATGATTTTTTTTAAATCATCATTTTTAGGTACTTTTTAAAAATGATTTTGAGTGGTTTAGAATTTATTATAAATATATATAAAAAAATTTAAATGTTTAAAATTTAATTTTTAACTACATATTTTTAAAACTATAACAATGAAAATTTTTATATTTAAAAATTAGTGTTTATTTTATTATGTCATATTTTAAAAACAATAGCAATATGTTTTATATTTCAGTGTTTTTAGAAAGATTTTTAAAAGATTTTAATAAAAATAATTGAATTCTTATATGAAAATTCTGTTTACACATGTCGATATAGTAAAGTCTCTATTGATAGACTCACTGATGTCCAGTCACTAGATCACAGGAGATATTTGTTTACAATTTTCTATCCTAATTGAAACTCGGTTGCACATTAAGTATAGAAGTTAGATGGGTAATGGATTTCGGTAACCTCTAATGCTGTCGGATTTGGCGACCTTGCTGTTCACATCCGAACAAAATGCATTCTGGGATAGGAAATAAAGATCTTTAGATATCATGACATAACATTAAAGCCATTCTGTGTGAAATACAGAAGGGAGTTTAATACCATTTTTCATTTGTGAGTACAGTATCACATGTAGAGGGTGTTTTTGTTAGTGCGGTACAGGTTGTGCTTTGTGTCGGCACCTGTTGGCATAGGCGCAGATGTTGTCGACGAGTGGGCAGTTTTTCAAAACGGCCTCCACTTTTCCCAGAGACACGTATTCTCCCGCTTGAAGCTTCACTAGGTCCTTCTTGCGGTCTAATATGCAAACACACACACATATTCAAATATTAATCATATTTCATCAGATGTGTACGTGGGTTGTGCTACAGGAAGTTTCTCTTTCTCTCCCTTTTGGATTGTATCCTGCTTTCTTTGAGTTCTTATCGCTGTCCTTACGGGAATAACTTGACAGCAAGATGTGTCATTTACAAGAAGTACAGGACTAACGCGTTTTATCATGAAGTCGAGGGGACTTCCATTCGCACGCTCCTGCCAAAACGTGTTGTCTTTACGATGTTCTGGCTAATGTCTCTCACCGATAATTTTCAGACAGCCGTCTCCGTGAAACTCTCCGATGTCTCCGGTGCAGAACCATCGCTGGCCTTTTTTATCCACGAAGAAGTCCTCACCGCTCTTGTCTTTGTTCTTGTAGTAACCCATGGTTACGTTGGGCCCACCGACCAGAATCTCCCCTCGCGGACAGGGCCGGTCCGTGCTGCGATATCCACCTGGATAACCACAGAATGCATTATGACGAAAAGAGAGATAAGAAACGGAAATAAAAATATCTTTCAAAACAGACAGACCTACCATGAGCTCAGAGGTTATTAAGCCATAAGTCAGTGTTATTTTAGTCTTGTATAGTCGAACCTTTGACACAATGACATATGATTTGCTCCACATTGGAGCTTCTGTCCAAGAACTGCTTGTTTACACAGGAAGAGACCATCTGATTAATATGTAAAGGAACCAATCATAGTTTTGGGGTGTTTTTCATAAACAGTTGGCAGAAAATGCGTATAGACTATTGTATGCAAGCTTGTGAAGAAGTGTGTTTAATTGTACTGAATGTGCACTTGTAGTGTACTTTAAATCTTGATAGTATATTTTTTCATATATTTTCGTTTATATTGCAGAGACAATATAATTATGTAATTACATATGAATATGTACTGAAGTCCTACTCAAGTGGGTAAAAACTCAAAGGTTCTGCTAATTGTTTTACACAGCATGTACATTTAAACAGATATAAATTTTTTATAATACATTAACATTTAGCAGACACTTTTATCCAAAGTGACTTACAAATAAGGGCAATAGAAGCAGTTAAAACAAAAGATTTCTTTATAATAAATGAAAAGTCGAAAGAATAGAATATAGAAAAGAGAACACTAGTGTTAAAATTTGTATTACTATTTTTAAACAAAAAGAAGTCGAAGAATACAAAAAGAGTAGAGAACGCTATAGTTAGAGAGTCAATTTTTTAAAAGTAAAAAGAAAAGGAAAAAAAATAGAAAAAGAATAGAGAATGCTAGAGTTAGAGGATCAGTTTTTTTAAATAAATAAAAAGAAAACAAAAAAAGGGAAAAAATAGAGAACGCTAGAGTTAGAGGGTCAAATTTGTATTTTTTAAATTGTCTTTTTAAAAACTAAAAAGAAAGCAAGTCTAAAGAAAAATAGAAAAAGAATAGAGAACGTTAGAGTTAGAGGGTCAGTTTTTTATAATAAATAAAAAGAAAAGTCGAAAGAATAGAAAATATAAAGAGAACACTAGTGTTGGTCAAAAATGTTTTTTTAATAAATAAAAAGAAAGTCCAAAAATAGAAAAAGCATAGAGAAAGCTAGAGTTAGAGGATCAATTTTTTAAAAAATAAATAAAAAGAAAACAATTTGAAGAAATGGAAAAAGAATAGAGAACACTAGAGATAGACAGTCACATTTTTATACATTTTTAAAAAATAAAAAGAAAGCAAGTCTAAAGAATAGAAAAAGAATGGAGAACGCTAGAGTTAGAGGGTCAATTTTTATAATAAATAAAAAGAAAAGTCAAAAGAATAGAAAAAGACTAAAGAAATCTCTTTCAAATATTTGAACACACTACTCAATGTATGACAAACTTTAAAAGCTAAATGATCAGATGATGCCTAGTTATCATAGATATGAGTAACACAGTCATCTACAAAGCATTATTGTAAGCAGGATACGGTTGACTAATATTTGCTAGCTACCAAAGCCTTAGTGTTAAAGCACAAAAGTTTAATCTAATCCCTGTGACTCATGGCCTCATATTATTATGGTTTTAATAATGATGCCATTATATAATGTTTTGGCTTTTTCTTTGTAATGAGAGCTGTAGACATTAATTTTAAGCGTTTTTAAGTAGACATTCAGTTACTGTGTTTAAAGCTGATCTGATCTGTCTAGAAATAGCAGCTCAAAGTGTCTTCCTTACAAGGTCGTAAACGACCTTTAATACTTTTTCCACTTCCTTCTCTTTTGTCGTTATATTGCTCATCCTTTCCGCGTAGCAAACCTCCAGACATATCGCCTGATGGATAGGTAAACGTCCATGACAGTGTTTTCATAAGAGCAGATATATGCGTGTGTATCTCACTCACCCTCCATCCAGTCCTTCAGCTGAATTTCACAGCAAACCAGCGGAGCCCCGACTCGTCCTGTACTGTAATCCCAAACTACACACACACACACAGACAATAAGATATATGGGATGTAAGGGCACAGTTATGTAATAACTTCTATTGCAGAAAAAATATGTTTCTAAGATTATATAAAAAAAGAAAAAAAAAGAAAAGCAAAATAAAGATATTTCAGGAGTCACCATCTGTGTGGACTGTTCCACAACTGATTCCTCTGAGAACACAAACCTCAATCATTTTACAAGGGAACTGTCCTCCACAAAAATAATGTTTTTTTCTGTGGCTTTTGAGGATCAGGACATTGAGTTGGTGACCTAGTTTCATTTGGCTGTCTCATTTGTACACAATACACAGTTATTTTGAATATGTACAATCTGTTTACATATTTAAACTGGTCATATCATGACTTGTTTGGACTCTCAGGTACTTTTATTATGTCAGATATGTTTTTTTTATTTTTTTATTTCCACCCGGCTTTATTGATTAGAAAAGGACAATGTATTTTTGCTTGCTTGCATTGTATAATGTGCATTACCAATGGTAAATGGTAAACCTATTTGTTTATTTATTTATTTATTTATGAATTGTTTTACTACTCTGGCATAACATTTAATTATTGTATAACATATTTAAATAAAAATAAATAAAAAACATTTTAATTAAAAAAAATATTAATATTATATATTTAGTAAAAATGAATGAATAAATGAATACATTTATTTATAATATACAGGGCCCTATGAATTTTGTTTTATTTATTTATTTATGCTTTAATTTTTCTTGACATTGTTTTAATGGTTAAAAAATATTTAGTAATCAAGCATGTCTAATTAATTGAAATCATGAACTTGATGAGAACAAGAAAACTAATAATTTATTCAAACTTTAACAAAAATCAAAATTTTAGGCCCTATGAAATGTTTTATTTTTACTAAATTTTGTTTTTTTTTCTGTTTAAATTTTTCCCTTTTAATGGATTAATAGAATTGTAATTAAAATTAAGGCAATTTTCAATAATTGTAATAATACAATTTTAGATAATTTTACTAATAATAATTTAATCTAATCTAAATTATTATTAAATATATATATATATATTTTTAATTATTAGCAAAAACTAATGTTGTTTATGTGACCGTTTTCTATTCGGTTTTATTAATTAGAACAGGACTGTCATTTTGCTTTCTTGCATTGCAAAATGTGAAAAAATTTCCATGCGTATGAATTTGTATGAATTTAATATCCATGATTGTGTGCCTGTAACACTAGTAATATTTACAAACTGTTCATACAGTGAAAATGGACCAAAAACACAATTTTTGCAAAATAAACTTTTATGAAGCAACATAAAATAGATTACATTACTTTTCCACTGTTTGGAAAAAAGATAACGGTCTATATCAAATAATTATAAAAACTTATCAGATGTTTGGGGGCAGATTTGGGAAGCCGTTTCTGCTCATCAAAGCTGCATTTATTTGATCAAAAATACAGTAAAAACAGTAAAATTGTGAAATATTTTTACAATTTAAAATATCTGTTGTCAGTGTAAATTTATTGCAAAATGTAATTTATTTCTGTGATCAAAGCTACATTTTCAGCATAATTACTGTAGTTTGTGTCACATGATCCTTCAGAAATCATTCTAATATGTTGATTGTTGCTTCCTCATATTTATGTGGAAGCTGTGATACTTTTTATTTTTCAGGATTCTTTGATGAATATAAAGTCCAAAAGAACAGCATTTCTTTGAAACAGAAATCATTTGTAATATTATAAATGTTTCACCATCACTTTTGATCAGTTAATGCATCCTTGCTGAATTAAACTACTAATTTCTGCTTACTGACCCCAAATTTTTAGAAGCTAGTGTAGGTTATGAAAGTGTGTATAATAGTGTTTGAAATGTAGAATGATAGTGTAAATCTCACGTTGGCTGATTGTCCCAGCGCCGCAGGTCTCCGTGAGGCCGTAGCCTTGACCTACGGGACAGCAGAAGCAGATGTTCATGAACCGCTGGGTCGCCGCAGACAGAGGTGCGCCGCCTGACAATAACACTCGCAAACGTCCGCCTAACAACGCCCGAACTTTCCGGAATACCAGTCTAGAGAGAGAAAGAATTGGCTTTTTGTAAGCATGACTGTGAGAACCAGTCTTGAGGGGTAACTAAAATTATCAATGCTATTTGCTGATAATTCAATAATCAAATGTCTTCTTTTTTTCCAAGTTGCATTTAGAAGACTAAGTCATTTTGGCAGATTGTTTCTGGATATTTCACTGAACCAGTTCAAAAATTGGACTCATGTTCTAAAAACAGAGAAATAAATATTTAGCTAAATACTGCTGATTATCAGTGATTTAGTTATACAAGTTACATGATATTAGGCTTATATAAATCTAAATACATGTGTTCTGAGTTTAAAACAATAACTTTACTGTAGTCTAACTACTTTAAATTATGAGAAGACTATTGTTAGCCAAAGAAGCTTCTCCAACACTGGGGATGGAGTGTGTATGTGTGTATTCATGTGTGTGTGTGTGTGTGAGACACACTTGTCACACAGCGGGGTGCTGTATCCCATCGCAAGCTGCTCCATCTTGTAGTTGTAGGCCAGCAGGAAGAGAGTCCTCTGAAAAACACTCATTTCCTCTACTTTCAGCATCACATTCTTGTAGATGCGATCCATTATCTCCTACACACAGACACAGAGAGAAATTCCCCAGACATGACTGATGACATCACTGAAACACGAGTGGGACTTTTTTTTTTGTCTCTTTGACATGACATGAATTTTTTGTTTCCAGACAAATGAATTTCTTTTTAAAACATTAAAAATGCATCTCATACTTATGACGTGAATGAACCTTTTTAAATGACGACCACGTTCAAATTTCTGCATGAAAATCTCTAGTTTCCGGACAGAAACAAGTCTCATTAAAAGGCTGAAATTGTGTGGCATAATATTTTGTTATTATTTCTTAAAATATTTAAGAAATGAAAAATGTGAATTAAAATATCACATTCTTATTCTTATTCATTCTTATAATATCACATAGACTTATACATTTATTAAACATACACACACAGACACACACATATATGATTATGTGTGTGTGTTCTGTTAATTATCAGCCTTTTACACACACACACACACACGTAATTATATATATAGCATATATAGTAATTATATACAGTATATATATATATATATATAGTAATTATGTAATAAATGTATACAGTATATCAAAAATGTGTTGACAAATTGTGATTATACTACATTATTATTAAATTATTATTATTAATATAAAATCATACAAAGATTTTAATTCAATAATTTAATATTAATAAATAAATAATATTATTAATAAATAATTAATATGAAAATAACCTTTTGTGTATGTATATATATATATATATATATAAAATATATAAAATGTAATAAATCTATACAATATATCAAGAAAGCGAGAAATTGTGATTATACAAAATTATTATTAAATATTATTATTATTATTAATATAAAAAACTATAAAGATTTCAATTAAATAATTTATTATTAAATACTTACATGAACATGAAATTTAATAAAAAAAAAAAAATAAAAATAAAAAAAAAAATCCCAATTTTAAGGCCCTATGAAATGTGTTTTATTTTCTCAAATTATGTTTTATTTTTACTTTCTGGATGCCATTTTAATGGTTTAATTAAATTTTAATAGTTAAATTTTTGATCATTTTTAATAGTGATCTAATTTTATTTTAAATTCTCTTATTGTTACATCCACGCCAGGCTCCACCTTCACTCCCTCACTACGATCACAATCACCAGAATACTGAGCACCTGCGACAACCACCTGACATTCATCTGGACCTCATCAATGCACACATAAAACCACACACCACTTCACACTCCGCGTCCGAGCTCGTTCTTGAGAAGAGGACTTCTAGATTTCTACAAACGATCTCTAGCGAATACTTACCTTTCTCCTTTTACCTTATAGATTCCTTCGTGTCTCCTATTCCTCAGGATCCCCTCTGTGTCCGCCTGGATTGTGGTGTGTGGTTGTGGTTGTCGTCGTCTCCCTGTTGTCTTCATCGTGGAACTTCCTCCCCTCCTACATACAAGATCACGTCAGCTACCTCCTACAGTCATTCAATCTATATCCTGCAATATTACTTACCTGCATTACCTGTCTGTGTATCATTCTGTTCAGAACTCATTATCAGCAATAAACTGTGTTTTCATACTTACCATCTGTCTCCCGTCCGCTTCGTAACAGAAGCTCGGACCATTACCGAAGATAATGAGTTCTCCCGATCCCTTTCAGGAGTTGGTGGACAAACTTCGCCAAACTCTCCTTACCACGCCACAATCACCACCACCGGCACCTGCTCCATCATCATCCACGGCTACCAACCCGGAAGTAAACATCGCTGCTTCGCTACCTACCGTCGTCTGTCCCATGGTCCGACCGGCGCCCTTCTCCGGCGTGGCGGGGGATTGCAAGGGGTTCTTACTGCAGTGCTCCATCACGTTCGCCACTTTTCCAAGTATGTATCAGTCTGATGACGCAAAAATTGGATTAGTGATTAACTGTCTTTCCGGATCTGCTCTCAGATGGGCGGAATCTATTTGGAGTCAGGGTGGCCCGGTTTCCCGCTCTTACCATGCGTTTGCCCAACACTTCTTGGAGGTCTTTGGACGCTCTGATCAGACGACATCCGCCGGTGAGGAGCTTTATCGTTTACGACAGGGGTCAGCAAGCGTACAGGAATATTCCATCCAATTTCGTACGTTGGCAGCATCAAGTGGATGGAATGAACAAGCTCTGCTGACGACCTTCAGACAAGGATTGGAACCTCATATTCGCCTAATGCTTGCTCCCCATGATGACTCCATTGGATTAGAACGTTTTATCCAGCTGGCTATCCGCTGTGCTGCCCGGGTCCACTCCTACTCGAATCCTTCCGTCAGCACTGCAGTCACCTCTCCCCAGCCACCTAAGAACCACAACCCTCCAGAACCTATTCCAGAACCTATGGTCATCGACACACGACGTCTCACTCAAACAGAACGTCAACGACGTATTACACAGGGACTCTGTTTATACTGTGGTAAACCCGGACATCATATCCAAGACTGCCCTACCAGACCTCTCCGTCCCGTGGTGAGTTCCATCATGCCTATGAGTGAAAAATTAAATCCATTAACCACAGTCGTCACACTTACTGTAGAAAAATTCTCAATTTCAGTGGCAGCCCTCATCGATTCCGGGTCAGCAGGTAACTTCATTGCGGGCCATACCGCACGTCAACTCCGGGTCAAAACCACGCGCCTCCCAGTGATGTATCAGATTCAATCAGTCACAGGACAACCTCTCTCCAACAAGAATGTCACCCATCAAACAGCACCCATCCGTCTGCTCACAGGTCAGTGTCATGAGGAGGAAATCCAACTCTTGGTTCTGGAGGGTTCCACCATCGACGTGGTTCTAGGGCGTCCGTGGCTGGCGAGGCACGAGCCCATCCTCTCTTGGGGCACGGGGGAAGTCCTCAAATGGGGCTCTCATTGTTGGCCCGAATGTTTCCCACAGTTACCTCTTCAAGCTCCAGCAACCATTCCTCTGTGTTCTACCTCCATCGAAAGCCCCATTGAGAAACAATCGGTGGAAATCCCTTCGGATTACGAGGAATACAACGATGTGTTCTGCCCCAAGAGAGCGGCCCGCCTGCCACCTCACCGACCATGGGACTGTGCAATCGATCTGCTCCCGGCTGCCCAAGTGCCCCATGGTAAGATATACCCATTATCCATCCCTGAAAATAAAGCCATGGAAGATTACATACAGGAAGCATTGGCACAAGGTTACATCCGCTCTTCAACCTCCCCTGCTGCTTCGAGCTTTTTCTTCGTGGCAAAGAAGGATGGTGGCCTACGCCCCTGTATAGACTATAGAGCACTAAACAAAGTCACAGTCCCTTTCAAATACCCTCTACCACTCGTCCCCGCAGCCCTAGAGACACTACGTGGGGCCAAGATTTTCACCAAATTAGATCTACGTAGTGCCTATAATTTGATTCGCATTCGCAACGGGGACGAGTGGAAGACCGCTTTCATCACCCCTACTGGCCACTATGAGTACTTGGTAATGCCGTATGGTTTAGTAAACGCCCCCTCCATCTTTCAAAACTTCATGCATGAAATTTTCCGGGACTATCTCCATCAATTCCTCCTAGTTTACATCGATGACATTCTGATCTTCTCCTCCAATATCCAAGAACACCGCCAACACGTCAAAAAAGTCCTCCAGCAACTCCGAGAACACCACCTGTATCTGAAAGCTGAAAAATGTTCATTCCACCAACCCTCAGTGCAATTCCTAGGCTACCATATTGATCATACCGGGATAAGGATGGATAACAGTAAAGTAGAGGCAATCACCACCTGGCCCACACCCACAACAGTAAAAGATCTTCAAAGATTCCTAGGTTTTGCAAATTTCTATCGCCGGTTCATCAATAACTACAGTCTCATAACTTGTCCCCTCACATCCTTACTCAAAGGTAAACCCAAACGCCTCACTTGGACTACCTCTGCTGAACATGCCTTCCGGGATCTAAAAACTGCCTTCACCACCGCACCCATCCTCTGTCATCCGAACCCCGACTTACCGTTCTTGGTAGAGGTAGACGCCTCTACCACTGGCGTAGGCGCCATCCTATCTCAGCAGCAGGGGAATCCACCTCAACTCCGACCTTGTGCCTACTTCTCCAAGAAACTCAGTGACGCCGAAAGAAACTACGACATCGGAAATCGAGAATTGTTAGCCATTAAACTGGCATTGGAAGAATGGCGTCATTGGCTGGAGGGGTCTCAACATCCGTTTCAGGTGATTACAGACCATAAAAACCTTCAATATCTCCGTGAGGCAAAACGGTTGAACCCCAGACAAGCCCGCTGGGCCCTGTTCTTTACCAGATTCAAATTCTCCATCTCCTACAGACCAGGTCCCAAGAATATCCGAGCTGACGCTCTCTCCAGACTCCATGCTCCAGATGACCAACCAGATAACCAAGAACCCATTCTCCCTGAAACCCTCTTCGTCAATCCCATCCAGTGGGTAACCCCTCCAGCCTCTAACGAACCCGCTCCGGAAGTTCCAGCGGAATGTCCGCCTCACCGTCGTTTCATTCCACTTCAGGAACGCATTCCTCTCATTCACTCTCTCCATACCTCTGTGGGCACTGGGCATCCGGGGATCAACAAAACCCTCTCACTTCTTCAAGATCGGTTTTGGTGGCCTGCCATGGATACCGACGTGCAGAGGTACGTGAGAGGGTGTCGGGAATGTGCGATGGCCAAGAGTCCACGCCATCTCCCTGCAGGAAAGCTCCATCCACTTCCCGTACCTAACCGCCCCTGGTCACACCTAGGAGTTGACTTCATTACCGACCTGCCACCTTCAGAGGGTAATACCTGTGTTTGTGTCATCGTTGATAGATTTTCTAAGTTCTGTCGACTAATCCCTCTAAAAGGTCTCCCCACAGCCTGGCAGACGGCTACCTTGCTCTTTGAGCATGTGTTCCGATCCTTTGGACTCCCTGAGGATATCGTTTCCGACCGGGGAACACAGTTTACCTCCAGGGTCTGGAAGGCCTTCTTCAAGCTCCTAGGTGTGGCCGTCAACCTCTCCTCAGGCTATCATCCTCAAACCAACGGGCAGACCGAACGGAAGATCCAAGAGGTGGGGCGGTTCCTCCGTACCTTCTGCCACGGCCACCAAGACACCTGGAACCAGTATTTGGGCTGGGCCGAGTATGCTCAGAACTCCCTCCGTCAAGCCACTACCGGACTCACTCCCTTTCAATGCATACTCGGCTTCCAGCCCCACTCTTTCCATGGAGTGGCGAACCCTCTGATGTACCATCTGTCGATTACTGGTTCCGGGAAAGTGAGAGGGTCTGGGACGAGGCACATCAACATCTGCAAAGGGCAGTGCGTAGACAGACCACCACTGCCGACCAACGTCATTCCTCCGCCCCAGAATACCAGGTGGGCCAAAAGGTATGGCTCTCCACCAGGGACATTCGTCTACGCCTGCCCTGTAAGAAATTGAGTCCCAGGTTTGTTGGTCCCTTTACAGTTGTGGAGCAGATCAATCCTGTCACCTACAAACTCCAGTTACCCGCACAGTACAGAATTCATCCCACCTTCCATGTTTCCTTGTTGAAACCGTTTCACGAACCCCTTTCTATCTCCACAGAGCCTGGCCGTGAAGAAGAACCTCCCCCTCCAATGGAGGTAGATGAGGGGACCATCTACTCCGTAAAAGAGATCCTAGACTCCCGGCGTCGTGGTGGCAGGCTTCAGTACCTCGTGGACTGGGAGGGCTACGGTCCAGAAGAAAGATCATGGGTGGCCCGAGAAGACGTATTAGATCCCACACTCCTTAATGAATTTCATCTCAATCACCCAGACCGTCCTGCACCCCGGAGTAGAGGTAGACCACCACGACGTCGGAGGGGCCCCGCCTTGGGAGGGGGCCCTGGAGGGGGGTAATGTTACATCCACGCCAGGCTCCACCTTCACTCCCTCACTACGATCACAATCACCAGAATACTGAGCACCTGCGACAACCACCTGACATTCATCTGGACCTCATCAATGCACACATAAAACCACACACCACTTCACACTCCGCGTCCGAGCTCGTTCTTGAGAAGAGGACTTCTAGATTTCTACAAACGATCTCTAGCGAATACTTACCTTTCTCCTTTTACCTTATAGATTCCTTCGTGTCTCCTATTCCTCAGGATCCCCTCTGTGTCCGCCTGGATTGTGGTGTGTGGTTGTGGTTGTCGTCGTCTCCCTGTTGTCTTCATCGTGGAACTTCCTCCCCTCCTACATACAAGATCACGTCAGCTACCTCCTACAGTCATTCAATCTATATCCTGCAATATTACTTACCTGCATTACCTGTCTGTGTATCATTCTGTTCAGAACTCATTATCAGCAATAAACTGTGTTTTCATACTTACCATCTGTCTCCCGTCCGCTTCGTAACACTTATATAGTATATACTTATATTTATAACCGAACTTTTGTCTACCGAATCGAAGTCATTGACGTATAATTGCCATGCATGAGGCAAATATAAAACAGGAAATGACATCTCAAAAACGACCCCTTGACTTCACGTGGGCATAAAGAGCGATGACCTTTCTTTCTCCCAGAGAGAGAAAAAAGAAAAACACAAAAAATACCGCAAAAAAGTCTCTAAAAAACCTTGAAGCACCATGAACATGGTACATAATTAAAGCACTGCTGCATTACCATCTGCTCTCACCACAGTATTGTTTTGCAAGTGAAGAGAACGCTGAATCTAATTAAGTTACTGGTGACATTTTTCCACTTCACATTTCATCACATCTCATGTGACATGGGAGGGTGGAGAAGCGCTTTCTGAGTATTTTTTTTTTTTGTCAAAGCTCCCTTATGATTCGGATGTTCTCCCACTGCTCTCAGCCGCTGTGTTTATGGAAGTTTGCTGTTCTGTGTTGTTATCATTCCACTGGGACCCTTGTGTGTAACCGCACCATAACTGTGTGTGTGTGCATTTGCAGTATCCTCCGGCAAAGAAGATCTAGAAATTAAACATTATTAATTGTGTATCTACAGTGTGAGTCACTAGTTGTGTGTGTGTGTGTCAGAAGGATATCCACACTGGGCTTTCTCACGTTCTGTTTACAGCTGTAAATCTTTCCAGACAATCACATTCACTGACATTCAACCTCAAAAGCCCAGAGAGAAACAGAAAGAGAAAGATTCAGCCTTACTGGTACTGCTGCCATTAAAGTGGGCCGCAGGACGCTAATGTCTCCTTTGCTTCCCTTCTTTATCTTGGTTGACTATAGAGTAGAAACAATGAAAAGAAAGTTTTCATTCGTCTCAACACAGTTGCAATGAATAAGTAACTCCCACAGCACTGCACATGTTTTTCCATTACGTGGTCCTGTTGTTTCAGCATTTTCCACTGACATTATTTGACATCAATGTGTTCATTATTGTGATATCATGCACAAAAAAAATGGTGCAGAAACAATTTCTGTGGGTAAATTTCACAAATAATAAAGAAACAGCAAGTAAAATAGAATTAGATGTGAAATGTAGGAGTAAAAAGACTGAAATAGTATTTCTTGTAAAACATACTCCAACTAGATGAGTAAAGTTTGAGAACAAACTTTAAGTTGGCTTAAGTCTAGCCTGAAAGTTTGAAGCAGTTGTAAAAGTATGAAAGATGATGTTGCTGGCATGATTTGGCACATTGCTTACGTGATTTAACATGTTGTTAGCATGTTTTGGCATGATTAGCTTGTTGCTTGCAATTTTGTAGGCTGATTACAATGGTGTTAGCATGATTAGAGAAGTTACTAGCCTGTTTGTAGAATGATTGTTACTAGCACGTTTCTAACATGATCAGCATGTTACTAGCATGTTGCTAACATGTTGTTAGCATGATTAGTATGTTACTAACCTGTTGATAGCATGATTAGTATGTTACTAACCGGTTGCTAGCATGATTAGCACGTTACGTGCATGTTGTTATCATAATTAACATGTTACTAGCATGATTAGAGCATGAATAGCAAGTTACTATCATGATTAGCATGTTATTAGCATGATTAACGTGTTTTATCATGATTAGCTTGTTTGCATTTTATAAGCTGATTACAATGTTATTAGCATGATTAGCATGTTATTAGCATGTTACTAACATGTTAACATGATCCATAAGTTACTAGCATGGTTCTAGCATGAATAACAAGCTACTGACATTACTAGCATGATTAGCATGTTTTAGCATGATTTACTTGTTGTTTGCAATGATTACAATGTTGTTGACATGTTACTAGCATGTTGTTAACATGATTTAAGGTTCAAGGTATACTTTATTGTCCCTTTTTGGGGAAATTTGTTGTTGTTAGCATGATTCACAAGTTACTAGCATGTTTTCTAGAATGATAAACATGTTACTAGCATGTTGCTAGCACGTGTCTAATATGATCAGCATGTCACTACAATGTTACTAACATGTTGTTAGCATGATTAGCATGTAACTACCCTGTTACTAGCATGATTAGCAATGTACTAGCATGTTATTAGCATGTTTCTAGCATGATTAGCAAGTTATAAGTATGATCCTAGCATGTTACTACCATGTTACTAGCATGTTTATAGCATGATTAGCAAGTTACTAGCATGTTGTTAGCATAATTAGCATGTTACTAGCATGATTAATACGTTACTAGCATGTTTCTAGCATGATTAGCAAGTTACTAGCATGCTTTTCGCATGATTAGCATGTTACTTGCATGTTGTTAGCATAACATGATTAATACGTTACTAGCATGATTCGAGCATGATTAGCAAGTTATTAACATGATTAGCATGTTATTAGCATGTTAACATTTTTCTAGCATGACTAACAAGCTAGTAGTATGTTGTTATCATAATTAACAAGTTACTACCATGTTGCTAGCATGTTTCTAGCATGATTACCAAGTTACTAGCATGCCTTTAGCTTAATAACATGTTGCTAACCTGTTGCTAGCATGATTAGCATGTTACTTGCGTGTTGTTAGCATAAGTAGTATGTTACTAGCATTATTAATGTTACTAGCATGATTCGAGCATGATTAGCAAGTTATTAGCATGATTAGCATGTTATTAGCATGTTGCTAACATTTTTCTAACATGATTTACAAGCTAGTAGTATGTTGCTAGCATGATTAGCAACTTACTAGCATGATTCTAAGATGTTACTACCATGTTGCTAGCATGTTTCTAGCATGATTAGCAAGTTACTAGTATGCTTTTAGCAAGATTAACATGTTGCTAGCCTGTTGCTAGCATGATTAGCACGTTACTTGCGTGTTGTTAGCATAAGTAGTATGTTACTAGCATTATTAATGTTACTAGCATGATTCGAGCATGATTAGCAAGTTATTAGCATGATTAGCATGTTATTAGCATGTTGCTAACATTTTTCTAACATGATTTACAAGCTAGTAGTATGTTGCTAGCATGATTAGTTACTAGCTTGATTCAAGCATGATTAGCATGTTATTAGCATAATTAGCATGTTATAAGCATGTTTCTAGCATTTTTCTAACATGATTTACAAGCTAGTAGTAGTGATTAGCAACTTACTAGCATGATTCTAGGATGTTACTACCATGTTGCTAGCATGTTTCTAGCATGATTAGCAAGTTACTCATATGCTTTTAGCATGATTACATTACTAGCATGTTGCAAACGTGATTCTAGCATGATTAGCAAGTTACTGTGTTATTAGCACGAATACTATCTAGCACGTTATCTAGCATGAATAAGTAACTCCCACAGCACTGCACATGTTTTTCCATTACATGGTCCTGTTGTTTCAGCATTTTCCACTGACGTTATTTGACATCAGTGTGTTCATTATTGTGATATCATACATTAAAAAAATGGTGCAGAAATAATTTCTGTGGGTAAATTTCACAAATAATGACAAAGAAACAGCAAGTAAAAGAGTATTAAATATGAAATGTAGGAGTAGACAGACTGCAACAGTATTATCTTGTAAAACATACTCCAATAATCTCTTTTGTTTACAGCTTCTTTTTATACAGTGCAGGATAGTGTTTTGATTTCATGAATGTAGACGGTAAATATTAAGTGTGTGTGTTGTACCTGGTCTGAGAGTGTTTGTGGTGAAGAGTAGCCGATTCTGCAGCCGTGAGCCAAACACACCATCTCAGCGCTCAACTCCAACACGTGAGCCAGTGGAAGATAGCCAATGTATGTGTCATCCTCACTGCAAAAACACATAAATCAACCGTCTGTGTAATATAAATATCAGGTTTTAAATTTATGGAAAGGAAAAAGAAAACATTATAGATACTATTCTGTTAATTATCAGGCCTTTTTCATGCATCTTACATATATATATATATATATATATATATATATATATATATATAAATAATATATTTTTTCAGATTGATTTATGTACATGATCATTATGAATTCTACACTACCGTTATTTATTTATTTATTTTTTAAAGAAATTCTTTTATCTTGTAAGGATGCTTTACACTCATCAAAAGCGACATTTAAAATGTTACAAAAGATTTAGATTTAAAATGTTCTATTCATCAAAGAATCCTGAAAAATAAAATGGTCACTACCAAGAGTTTCTGAACCAAGCCTGCATTTATTTGATCCAAAGTACAGCAAAGGCAGTAATATTGTGAAATATTTTTTGTATTTAAAATAACTGTTTTCTATTTGAATATATTTTAAAATGTAATTTATTCCTGTGATTTCAAAGCTAAGTTTTTAGCTGTTATTCCAGTCACATTATCCTTCATAAATCATTCTAATATGCTGATTTGCTTTTTAACATTTCTGATTATTATTATTATCCATGTTTAAAATAGTTAAGTACACTTTTTTCAGAATTCTTTGCTGAACAGAAAGATCCAAAGATCAGCATTTATCTGAAAAAAAAAACCTTTTGTAACATCTATACCATTCAAAATAATTTTGGAAAAGAAATTATAGAAATTAATTCTTTTATTTAGCAAGGATTATTTAAATTCATCAAAAGTGATGATGAAAACATTTATAATGGTTTTTTTTTTTTATAACAAAAGAGTTCTATTTTAGATAAATGCTGTTCTTCTGTACTTTCTATTCATAAAAGAAACCTGAAAAAAACATAATAAGAATAAGAATAAATCAGAATATTCGAATGATTTCTGAAGGATCATGTGACTGGAGTAATGATGCTAAAAATGCAGCTTTGAAATCACAGGAATAAATGACATTTTAAAATGTATTCAAATAGAAAGCAGTTATTTTAAATAGTAAAAATATTTCAGAATATTACTGCTTTTGCGGTACTTTGGATCAAATAAATGCAGGTTTGGTGAGCAGAAGAGACCTCTTTGAAAAAAAACATGAAAAATCTTATTTATTATATTGTATTAAATTTTCATTGTATATTTCTTGCTGAGTTCACAAGATTTGTAAAAACAGCACGCATGTGTCATGTATAAAATATTCATGAAATATACAGTATACAGTGCGTGGCATAGAAATCCCCACAGACAGTTTTTTTCTCACTCTGTTTACTTTATCCATTGGAAATGACTGTTTTTTTAAGAAACACTGATAAACATATGATATCCTCGAACACAACGACAGATGGCAGGATGTTAGCGTGTACAGTATGTGTGAATGTATTTCATACCCGAGTTTGGGAATTCTCTCGGCCATGCCGGTGATCCCGGCTATAATATTACTGTGGGAGATCATGACTCCTTTTGGCACGCCGGTGGAGCCGCTGGTGTACATGATCACAGCCACATCAGACGCACACGGAGGCTGTCTCTGCTTCGACGCTGTGGACAGAAGTAGGCGGAAATTACTGGAAATTACTAATTACATTCTATAAAATATTAAGGGGTTACTGTATTAAAGGGATAGTTCAGACTGACACGGAAGAGAAGAAATGATTGAATTGTTGAAGTCACTATTTTTGTTTTCATTATGTTTGTATTCTTGTAGCTACATAAAATTAGGGTTGAACCACTGATATCATGTGGACTGTTTTTTTTAATGACATCCTTATTACCTTTCTGGGCCTTGAATGTGTCAGTTGCGCTGCTGTCTTTGCAGGGTCCATGAATTTCCATGACTTTTTCTATCATTTGTGATTCATTTTTTAACCTCAAATTTAATTTTAAAGAGATTACAAGAAGAAGAAACAACAAAAACATGTATATTCACTACACATTTTCCAGTTTTTTTTTAAGATGTTATTAATTTCTGTTAATGTTTCTAGGCCTGAAAATCAGAATTTTGAATCTGACTGCAGTAATGTTTTTTAGAGGTCGACCGATATTGAATTTTACCGATACCGATAGCTAGGTTGGTCCGTACTTGCCGATAACCGATTAATTAACCGATAGTTTTTAAAATGGATACTGGATTAAAAAAAAAATAAATAAATAAAAACACAATACTCCATGTAAAATAGTACTGAACTTTATTACAAAAAACAAACAAAAAAACAGTACTGAATCATGAAAATGTGCTATATGAAATAAATATGAATAAATTAATAAATAGAGGTAAATTAAAGACATGCTTTCAAACTGAAACAAAAAGTAACACTCCAAATAAATAAAAAAAAGTCACATACAAAATGAATAATAAAAGGCGCTCCAAATATAAATGTATATTATATGTGTAGTCTCCCACTATATTTGCTTCTATTTTGAAAACTTTTTTTCTTCTCCATAGGCAGAGGTTGACCAAACTCTTTGTGTAATCTGTTAACAACGCTCATTATATACCCGTCTTTTTAGGCAAGAACCAGATAATGAGTGTCACGTCATGAAATGGTTTTAATACGAAGGGAGCTGTATTACGTGATAACAAATTTAATAAAAACATCGTAAGTTAGGCCTATAATAGTAATGATTTCATTTCAAACAACAAATAAATTATATAGAGAAGGTGAGCAAAGTATCAACAGAGCTTTTTGAAACTCCAAATCAGTAAAACACTGCGTCGCAAAAAGATTCACCGTTTCGAAGCACTCCAGTCGGATGCCCCCATCCCCCCGGCAAATCGCACCCTGTGCCTGAAGATAAAAAGTACTGAAATCGAATGCATCCCTGATGGTAACAATCATGACATTAAATAGTTGGGTCGGACTTGCGTGTATTTTTGCCACATTATTTTAACCGCTTGATGTACTGCTAATGTTAGCGTCCTCTCAGCCTTGTCGACAAACATACTGCTGTTCTTTCTCCAATGCAGAATCTAATCAACAAATGAATTACTTTATATTGAGAACATGTACTGTAGTGTACTGTATACATATCTTTTCGCTGTCTGTGTTTTAAGCGTGCATTTGAAGTGTCAGCGTTGTCCGTGCACCGCGCTCTCTCCTTGCAACGAACAGTATCACGTGTCAAAACAAAAGCACGTGCTTTTCAGCGATTTTCGTCTATAGAGGCCGCTCTTGCCATAGATATGTTGGCTCTCGCACTGTATAAGGACAACGGACCGTTCTCAGCCGCTTCAGCTCTGACGCAACCCGGAAAAACTATCGGCGTGGATTTTTGCCGATAACCGATAGTTCCGGGAATTAACTATCGGTGCCGATTAATCGGCAAAACCGATACATCCGTCGACCTCTAATGTTTTTCTTAAGTAAACTTGTTTGCTTTTTTTTTTAAGCAATGCCAGCTTCTATGGCTTTTTTATGATGAAAACTGATTAGATTATTTACATTTTTATTATATTTTTTATATTTAAAATGAAAATTTAAGACAAGAAACAACATTATTTTAATATATATTTTGAAATTTATGAAGTATTATAGTATCTATTAATATGGAAAATTAGCTTGTATTATTTCAATTTTAGTTTAAGTTTTAGTAATGTTGTGATATTCTGTCTTTTTTTTTTTATATTTAGTAACTTTTAAAATTTAAGTTAATTTTTCAATTTTTCAATGTTTTTATAATATTTATATTTCTTAACAAGATCTTTTAAGCTTATTAACCATAGTATTTCAACATTTGTTTTTTTTTAGTCAATATTTCTCAGTTTTGTTCAGTTTTTACTTCTAGTTTTACTTCTAATATTTTTGTTTTATTTTAATTTTATTTAAAATTTTAATAGTTTTAGTTTTAGTTAAAAAAGCTTTTAATGATGAAAACTGATCAGATTTTGATTAGATCATTTTCCTTTTTTATATTTTTTTATATTTAAAATGAAAACTTAAAAAAGAAAAAAAAACAGTATTATTTTAATATATATTTAAAATTTATCTAGCATTACAGTATTTATTAATATTTAGAATTAGCTTGTATTATTATAATATTTACATTTTAGTTTGTCATTTTCTAGTGCGTTTGTCATTTTTGTTCATTTTTTAATATGTATTATTTTTTTACATTTTTATTTCATTTTTCAATTAAAAAATTATTTAAAACATTATTAAAACATTTTAATTAAATAAACAAATGTTCAAATAGAAAGCAGTTATTTTGAATTGTAATAATATTTCACAATATATTTTACTGTATTATTGATCAAATAAATGCAGCCTTGGTGAGAAAAACATTAAAAAAAAACATTTAAAAAAGATGTTATTCATTTCTGTTAATTTTCCAGGCCTGGAAATCACAATTTTTAATCTGACTTCAGTAATGTTTTTCTTTTGTTTGCTTGTTTTTTGCTTTTTTTTGCTTTTTTTTTTTTTTAAAGCAATGACAGCTTCTATGGCTTTTTTATGATGAAAACTGATTAGAATTTGATTAAATTATTTACATTTTTAATTGACATTTTTATATTTAAAATAGAAACTAAAGATGAATTAAAGAAAAAGTATTATTTTCATATATATTTAAATCTATATAGTACAACATTTATTAATATTTAGAATTAGCTTGTATTATTATTTTTTTACATTTTAATTTAACTTTTAATATTTTTTAGTGCTTTTGTCATTTTTGTTCATTTTTTAAATATTTATTAACAAGATCTTTTTAAGTTCCTTTTTTATTTTAGTCAGTTGCCATTGCAACATTTTTCTTCTTTGTTCAAGTTTTTAACCATTTTTCTTTAAATATTTGTTCTTTTATTTTACTTTATTTAAATTTTTAATAGTTTAAAACAACACTCATTTAAAACAGTATTAAATGAAGGCAAATAGTGGTACAGTTTGGCAAAATACCCATAACACTGGAGATGAGGGGAGGATAGGTTGTAAACTTTAATTTATCGTTGTTTGAAGAACATTGATAAAGACTATAAAAGTAAAAATACAGATGTATGTGTGAATAAATGAAGATAAGAACAGGAAGTGGGTGCAGGATGTCAGTAGCAGAACAGAACGTTTTAGCTTCGAAAACCAGAGTGCCATTTAAGCCGTTCCAAGATTTCAGAACCTCAAATGTGGAACATGGGAATTCGAGTGTGTACATTTGTGCATTCTGAGGCACAACGTGATTTAGCATTAGCGCTCTGACACAGAACAGAGCGAATGTCATGTCGAGCCGAAAGAGCGAGATCAGCTCGATGTCATGTGAAGTCTGTGGCAGTGCGAGAAAACGTGACCCGACACACACACATACACACGATCCAGTGTGTAAACGACTACTACTACCAGCTGTTGAGGGTCAGTCCTGCTTCACAGAGAATTATAATGGAGGAAGTAAACGGAAGAGTGAAAGAGTCAGGGACGCCCTCGACCCTGGCCTTAATTTGACACAGATGGAGGATTTCTCATTCACATGACCTGAAGTGACCTCAAACACACACACGCATACACACTAGTACCATTCTCAGGATGGGCCCCCAGCTTCTTCACAGCCGCCATGCTGTGGACACTGATGCCTCGTGGGTATTCGGAGCCGATTTTGAGTTTATCGTCCACAACAATGATGTGTCGCAATCTCGGCACCTCTATCAAAATATTCTGTGTCAAAATGCAAGCAGAAAAATATTAGTGCATGTATTTAACTGATGCATTTCAAAGCAAAATATAATATTCAGTAGGAGGAGCATGAATAATTCATTGGGATTTGATTGGATTATGAAACGTAGGCTGTGATATTATTGATTAATATTGTTATACTTATAATTTTTTTGTTCAATTTTGTAGTATTTTGTAATTTTTTGTAATTTTCATTAACTTTTTAATTATTTTAAATTATTTAATTAGTCAATTTTTTTTTTAATTTGTAACATTTTTATATTTATTAACAAGATCTTTTAAGCTTATTAACCACAGTATTTAGTACTAGTTCAGTGCTTTTTTATTTTTATTTTAGTCAGTTCCCATTGCAACATATTTCATTTTTTTCAGTTTTTAACAGTTTTACTTCTAATATCTTTTTATTGTATTTTATTTTATTTACAATAAAAATTTATTAGATTTTGACATTTTTTAGTCCAAGTTTCAGTAATTTGTACTATTTTGTCATTTTTGTTCATTTTTTAATATTTATTAACTTTTTAATTTTTTTGTTTTTTATTATTTAATTTTTATTTTTTATGTTTTTTATTTTTACATTTGTAACATTTTTATATTTATTAACAAGATCTTTTAAGCACATTAATCATAGTACATTTAATTTAATTTAATTTAATTTAAAATTTAAATTGATTTCAGTTTGTAATAGTTTTAGTTTTAGTTAAAAAGCTTTCTTTTTTATTTTTTACCATAAAAAATGATTAGATTTTGACATTAATGCATGTATTTAACTGATGCATTGCAAAGCTAAATATAATATTCAGTAGGAGGAGCATGATTAATTAATTGGGAATTTGATTGGATTATGAAAAGTAGGCTCTGATATTATTGATTAATATTGTTATATTTAATTTTTTTGTACAAGTTTGAGTAATTTTGTAATATTTTGTTATTTTTGTTCATTTTTTTATATTTATTAACTTTTTATAATTTTTTTATTATTTAATTTTTCATTTGTTTAATGTTTTTATTTTTTAATTTGTAACATTTTTATATTTATTATAAGATTAAGTTTATTAGCCATAGTACTGATTCAACATTTTTTTTTTATTTTAGTCAGTTGCCATTGCAACATTTCTCATTTTTGTTCAGTTTTTAACAGTTTTACTTCTAATATCTTTATTTAATTTTAATTTAATTTAATTTACATTTATTTTAACTTTATTTCAATTTGTAATCGTTTTACTTTTAGTTAAAAAGCTTTTTTATGATAAAAACTGATTTTGCAAGCACCATATAAATTATATATACACTACTGGACAAATAATTAAAATGATTTATGCTAAAATGTTTTCTGAAGGACCATGTGACACTGAAGACTGGAGTAATGATGCTGAAAATTCAGCTTTGATCACTGGAATAAATGACATTTTAACATATATTCACATAGAAAAAGGCTGTTTTTAATTGTAATAATATTTCACAATACTTCTGTATTTTTGAAAAAACTAACACTTCCAAGTTGTGCAAATATGTAGTTATATCAGATGTTCAATCAATGTTTTGTTAGTCACATTATATAATATGTTTGATCTGACTAAAACCAGTTTGATTACTACTTGAAACGCTTTGTATAGTCTGGTTTTTGGTTGTTTGATCACCTTGAGTTTGGTTTCCAGAAGGTCTTTGCTGGTGATGATGTGAGAAACTTCAGCTTCATTGAGTCCATGAGCAATAGCAGGACCACCCAGAGTAGAGTAAAGAGTGACCACTGTAAAACACACAGATACATGAAAGATTAAAGACCTACTTTGATGTAGACAGACATCTTTTCAACATAACTCCAATGTCTATAAATATAAATATAGTATATACAGTTATACAGTTGAAGTCCAAAGTTTACATACACTTTACAGAATCTGCGAAATGTTAATTACTTTACTAAAATAAGTGGGATCATACAAAATGCATGTTAGTTTCTATTTTGTACTAACCTGAATAAGATATTTCACAAAAAAGACGTTTATTAGCAAATTAGCATAATCATTTCTGAAGGATGTGACACTGAAGACTGAAGTAATGATGCTGAAAATTCAGCTTTGATCACAGGAATAAATTACATTTTATATTGTATTCAAATAGAAAACTGTTATTTTAAAACTGAAATAATATTTCACAATATTGGTATTATTACAGTATTTTTTGTAAATAAAATCAATTTTAAAAGATTTTTTTTTTAAAGTTGTGTATATACATAAGGCAAAATTAAAAATGTATTGCATATCAAAATATCAAAACAAATGGCATTTACTGTACTTTCAAGTAAGGAGAGAGAGGAAAAAAGCATAATTGTGAATTTTCATCACTTTATATATCAAAATTCTAACTTTTTTTTTAGTATTATGAAATGTAAATTAAAAGTATGATATGTAAAAAAAGATTTGTGAGAGATAAACACGCATTTGCATAAAAAAGTGGGATTAAAAAGTGGCAATTTTATTTTTTTCATTTCTTGGCAGAAACAGGCTTCCATATGTCATACATCTTACTTAAGTGTGTTTTTCTGTTGACATTTAAGTGAAAACTACAAGGAAAAATCTCTATAGAGAAGGAAGAGAAATGCTCCATCAGCATGAGCGTATGTAAGCACTCAGAGGTCACTGTCATGTAAATTTCCTGATTTCTTGGCAGTGAAATAGAAATCATTGTGTCACTTTGCTGGATAACTGAGAATACCACGAAAGAGCCTGTGAATGCTCGTGACAGGAAAACCATGCTTTACCCTACTTCAGGCTATTAAACAGAAATTATTCCCTTGTCACAGCACTGCTGGCATCAGCTGCTTGGAAATGCAACATCAAGGCCCATATTGTTTTGCTTATTTTTATATGTATTAACTAGAAAATTCAGTGAACAGTTGAAGACAAATGTTTACATACACCTTGCATAATCTGCAAAATGTTCATTATATTAACAAAATAAGAGGGATCATACAAAATGCATGGGTTTTTCTGTATTTAGTACTGAACTGAATAAGATATTTCACATAAAATATGTTTACATAGAGTCCACAATAATAGTTGAATTTATAAAAATGACCCTGTTCTAAAGTTTACATACACTTGATTTTTAATACTGTGTTGTTACCTGAATGATCCACAGCTGTGTTTTTATGTTTAGTGATAGTTGTTCATGAGTCCCTTGTTTGTCCTGAACAGTTAAACTGCCCGCTGTTCTTTAGAAAAGTCCTTCAGGTCCCACAGATTCTTTGGTTTTTCTGTGTTTTATCTGAACCCTTTCCAACAATAATTGTATGATTTTGTATGATTTTGAAATCCATCTTTTCACACTGAAGACAACTGAGATACTCATATGCAACTATTACAGAAGGTTCAAATGCTCACTGATGCTCCATTAGGAAAAAAGATGCATTAAGAACCAGGGGTGAAAACTTTTGAACAGAATGAAGATGTGTACACATTTCTTATTTTGCCTAAATATCATATTTTTTCATTTAGTACTGCCCTTCAAAAGCTAAGAAAGATATTTACATGTTTCCCAGAAGACAAAATAAGTGAAATTTACCCTGATCTTCAAATTCACAGTTTACACCCCCCGGTTCTTAATGCATCGAGTTTCCTTCTTTAGCATCAGTGAGTGTTTGAACCTTCTGTAATAGTTGCATATGAGTCCCTCAGTTGTCCTCAGTGTGAAAAGATGGATCTCAAAATCATACAGTTATTGTTGGAAAGGGTTCAAACCCACAAAAATGCTGAAAAACCAAAGAATTTGTGGGACCTGAAGGATTTTTATGAAGAACAGTGGGCAGTTTAACTGTTCAGGACAAACAAGGGACTCATGAACAACTATCACTAAACAAACAAACACAGCTGTGGATCATTCAGGTAACAACACAGTATTAAGAATCAAGTGTATGTAAACTTTTGAACACATTAATCTCTTGTGGACTTTATGTAAACGTCTTTTATGTGAAATATCTTATTCAGTTCAGCACTAAATACAGAAAAAACCTCATGCATTTTGTATGATCCCTCTTATTTTGTTAAAATAATTAACATTTTGCAGATTCTGCAAGGTGTATGTAAGCATTTGACTTCTGAATTTGCTAGTTAATACATATAAAAAAAAAAAAATCAAAACAATTTGGGTGTTCACGTTGCATTTCCAAGCAGCTGATTCCAGCAGTGCTGTGACGAGGGAATCATTTCTGTTTAACAGCCTGAGGTAGGTTAAAGCATGGTTTTCCTGTCACGAGCATTCACAGGCTCTTTCAAGGTATTCTCAGTTATCCAGCAAAGTGACACAATGATTTCTATTTCACTGCCAAGAAATCAGGAAATTTACATTGTGACAGTGACCTCTGAGTGGTTACATACGCTCATGCTGATGGAGCATTTCTCTTTCCTCTCTATAGAGATTTTTCCTTGTAATTTTCAATTGAATGTCAACAGAAAAACACACTTAAGTGAGATGTAAGACATATGGAAGCCTGTTTCTGCCATGAGATAAAAAATAAAAAATGTAATTGCCACTTTTTTCACGCAATTGCGAGTTTATCTCTCACAAATGAGTTCACATATAATACAAAGAAAGTTCGAATTTTAAGATATTGCGAGAAAAAAGTCTGAATTGTGAGATCATTTTTTTTCTCTCTCTTTACTTGAAAGTAAATGCCGTTTGCTTTTATATTTTGGTATGCAATACATTTTTATTTTGCCTTATGTATATACACAATTTTTAAAAAAGTTTTCAAATTTAACTGATTTAATATTTAATTATTTACAAAAATACTGTAAAAACAGAAATATTGTGAAATATTATTACAGTTTATAACAGTTTTATATTTGAATATATTGTAAAATGTCATTTATTCCTGTGATCAAAGCTAAATTTTCAGCATCATTACTCCAGTCTTCAGTGTCACATGATCCTTCAGAAATCATTGTAATATGCTGATTTGCTGTTCAATTGTTGCCAGTTATTATTGGTGCTCAATTATTGAATAAACACACACACATACCACACACACATACAATTAATAAATAAATTCAAAGATGCACTCAATCATTTTTCCCTTATGTTTGTGCATGCAGTTGTGTAACTGTGTCAGTTATCAGTAGTAACAGAATGCATGGCTGTGAAAAGTTCAGCATGAGGGCAAACAAGCACAAGCCAGAACACACACATACACACACACAAACACATACAGCACACAAGGCTAATCATGCACACATGAATAAACACTCATAGCGCTGCACACACATTTTTGCATATGACAAACATATGAAACAATCCACATGCTTTCACTTTCTTATATATAGCATATAGACATTAATACACACACGGCTGCACTGAGATCACAGGGGGGTCGGCGAGCATGTTCTGTGACATCATCAGTCTGCGTCACTGCCTGAGGGCGCGACACTTCAGCCGTGAGACACAAACAAAGAGGAGATCGCCACGGAAACATCAACACGCACACACATGATGATAAGCTTAAACGTGTATGTGTTAGAGCACACGCACGCACACATCTGACATAAACATTAACATAACCACGTGACAAAATGCATGCTTGCAACACATAACATACAAATACAGCCACTCACTTAGGCTGTATACACACACACACACACGTTTGTTTTTGTGAATTGTGGGGACTTTCCATAGACTTCTATAGATTTTATACTGACCAAATGATATTGTCTATCCCCTAACCCAACCCTAACCCTAACCCTAACCCTAGCCCTCACAGAAAACATGTTTGCATCGTTACACTTTCAGATAAACATCATTTACTATTTTTAATCATTTTTTAACACTGTGGGGACCGCAGGCCGGTTTTAGGTTTTACTATCCTTGTGGGGACATTTGGTCCCCACAATGTAGCAAAAACAAGTACACACACACACACACACTTAGGCCTGATGACAAGTACGTGAGCATCTGATGTTGACAGAAACACCAGGGTGCAGAAGTCAGCCAAAGAGACACATACGTCTGTGTGTGCGTGTGTGTGTGTGTGTGTGTGTGTTAGCGGGGTGATTAGGGGGTGATTCTCATGACAATCCAATAAATAAATAAATAAATAAAAATAAAAATAAATGACAAAAAAAGAAATAACTGTTACAATTTAGAATATATAACAAATTATATAAAAAAAATACAAAAATATAATTACAATATATAAACACATATATAAATAATATATTTTTTTATATTATTATAAATGTATTATAATTAACTTTTAAAAAATACTCTTTCTTTCTTTCTTTCTTTCTTTCTTTCTTTCTTTCTCTCTCTCCGTAAAATAAATTGTGAAATTATTTTTTATTGTATTTTTATAATATATATATATATATATATATATATAATTTTGTACACTTTAGCATTATATTTTTAATATATATATTTTCATGATTATAATAGTATATAATAGTATAATTATATATGCAATTACATATAAAATAAATTGTGAAATTATTTGTATTGTATATTATTTGTTATATTTTAGTACTAAATTTTTAATACATATTATAATGGAAGAATATGTATTTATTTATGCATTTATTTCAGTGTTTAATTATTTATTTACTTATTTATTTATTAATTTCTAAATTTAATTATGTATTTAGTTCTTTAAGTATTTCTTCATTTAATTATTTACTTATTTATTTCTGCATTAATGTATTTCTTCATTTATTTATACTTAAGTCATTTCTCATCCTCCATATATAATAGTATAATTCAATAATAATATTATATAATGATATACAATTCCATTTACACACACACATATACATATATATATATATATATATATATATATATATACAGCAGAGAAAAACTAAGCAGATACATGCATTTAACTTACAGGGAAATGGATGAAAGATTTTTACTGTAATATAGTTTTTGCACATAGAAGCACTAAGAAAGACATTTATTTTCTCATGCAAATATTCTTTCGATTTTGGGGTGAATTGTAACCTTGACAGGTTTTGTGAGAGTATGTGGGTGTTTAGGGAGGCCCCTGAGCTGAGAAAAATCACGTTGCTAACAAACACTTCTGAGGAGGATGAAGGGAAAAAAGGATGAGAGGATGAGGAGGTGGTGGTGGAGGAGGGGGGCACGTTTATATAACAGAAGTGCAATGAGGACAATCTGACCTCCATACATAACACACACACAGACCTCTGTATTAGCCCCATGTGTGTCATAAACACAAACATGGAATAAATCTGGCTGTAGATTTGCATAATCTTGAGAGTAAGACATTTTCCCTGCGCATGTGTGCCTATTCAATAACAACAGTGTCACAGATCTTCTCACGTCCATGTTACATTATAAATTAAAGGTCTATAAATGTATGATTTATGAATGATACATAGAAATACTACAATTTCCTTTGGAAAATGTCAGTGTTAAACTCGACTCCACGATGCTAGGGTGTTATGTCCTAAAAGGTTTTAAAGGGATAGTCCACCCAAAAATGTAAATGTTTGTCAGTACCTCATCTTCATGTCGTGTGTACGTGTGTGCGTGTGACTCACATGGGAAGTTGTACATGAAACAGGCCTGCGCCGCTATGATCCACTCCGCTCTTGTCTCGCAGAAGATGGCAATGTTTTTCAGAGGTTTCTGTCCTAGAGCAGCCAAACCGCTCCCAAAAGCTCTCACTTCTTTATACACCTGATCATACGACATCCAGCGATACTCTCCCAAAATCAACTACAGAGACACAGAGAGTTTAAAACGGTTAATTTTCTGTTCAGCTGCTCTTAAAAGAAAAAGGGACCATCGCTCACCTGTTCAGTGCTTTCTATCAACTTTTTTCTTTCATTGGATCACCTTTACAATTTTATAGATCAACAGCTCCTCCTGTTGGTTCATTATATAGTCACAATTCTTGGAGAATTTACAGAGATGACATTCTACATGTTTTTGTTTTTTTTACATAATATATGTGTGTATACTATGTATATTTATTATGCATATATAAATACAGACACATACAGTATATATATTTTTAATATATACATGTATTTACATGTATACATTTATATTCATATAATTGATAGTATATATAAATATTTTTAATATATAAACATTGCATATTTTTCTTAAATATATACACATGCATGTGTGTGTATTTATATATACATAGTAAATATATACAGTACACACACATATATTATGTAAACAAAATCTTTTATTTTGGATGCGATTAATTGCGATTAATCGTTTGACAGCACTACAATAGCTAATTTTTTTTTATTTTATACAATTATACAAGTGACACAATTACACATCAAAATAAAAAAATCTTTTTTATGATATGAAAAAGATAAATGTACAATGTAGACAATAAAACAAAAAGTATTATTATTATGACTGAGGATATTATTATTGTTATTACTGTTACTATTGTAATACTATTATTTTATTATTTTTATAAATAAAAGAAAATATTTTTACTATATATATATATATATATATATTATAGATAAGTTGCTGAATATTGGCTGGCTGGAACAGCAAAAAAAAACATTTTATATGATTTGAAAAAAAATTGTACAATGTAGACATACTTTAACTTTTACAAATGCAAAGTATTTATTATTATTATTGTTATTATTAATGAGAATAGTATTTTATTTTTAACACTATTATTTGTATTTTTTTTTATCTCCTGTATTGTACTGCTGTCATTGACTTTTTATTAACAAACTTGAAATTTAACTCCCTCCACAGTGCTTATAAAGCATATATCAACATTTGTAGACCTTAATATATCAATGCCTGTTCAGTATTCAGAAAATTTGAGAGATTGTTGTCACAATTTTTACATGCAAATAATATCCACTTATTTATGTGTAACAATCTTAAAGGTGCAGACATAAAAGCAGCCTGTTAAATTAAAAAAAAATGTAAAATGGTGCTTTCAGGAAAAAAATAAATTGCTAAGTATCAGATTTGTGTTTCAAATGTTGCTGTGAAGTATTCAAACAAAGTCAAATCAAATCAGTGTGAGAATAAAGCACTTTTGTAAACAATGTTAGCACAAAATCAACACCCAGCAGTTGTTTAAGATGCATAATCAAGCCCTTCTCATGTTGCACAACAACAGAAGCACATGTTTGGCAGCTTTAGTTGAGTAACAGCAGCGTCACAGCAGAATATTATTACTATGAGCTGCTCCAGAGCTAAACAATAGGATTACTATCAGAACTGAGAGATCATTCACATGCTGCAGGTCAGTTTGTTACAGATCAGCTGATTTAAAGGGTCATGACACGGAAAACAAGATTTTCTCTACCCCTTTGAAAACTGAGTTTGATGTATTATGTAGACAAATTCCCACACAACCCAAAACAAAACTAGTAGTCCACTCAGAGCATTTATTAAAACTAAACTGCAAAAACAAATTATTCAAATCATATTTATGGCATTAGCCAATTAACCTTAGGCATTTTTGAATATATGTTTATGATTTGCCCAATATTTGTATATATGTTTATTGCAATTTGTCCAATATTTGAATATATGTTTATTCTAATTTATTCAGTATTTGTATATATTTATTATAATAACATATTTTATATTTAATATATTGTAATAATAATAATAAAAAATAATAATAATATTGCATATATAATATATTATTCAAACATACACTACCTGCCAAAACTTTGGAATAATTATGAATTTTATAAGTTCTAATGCTCACTAATGTTAAATTTATTAGATTTTATTCAGCAAGGACACTGATCAAAAGTGACATTGAAGTCATTTTTAGTGTTACAACAGATTTAAATGCATTTCAAATAAATGCTCTTCAGTGGAGTTTCCATTCATCAAAGAATCCTGAAAAATGTTTCAGTTACCACAAAAATATTAGGCAGCAAAAACACTGTTAATAAGAAGAACCATTATTAATTATTGAGGACCAAAAGTATCTAATTATAATTAAGCAGTAAATCAACATATTAGAATGATTTCTGAAGGATCATGTGACACTGAAGACTGAAGTAATGATGCTGAAAATTCAGCTTTGCATCACAGATGCAAATTATATTTTAAAATATATTAATATAGAAAAGAGTTATTTTAGATTGTAATAATATTTCACAATATTACTGATTTTATTGCTCTTTTTTTTCAAATAAATCAAATAAATGCAGGTTTGGTGAGCAGAAGACTACAGTAAAAACTTTTTTTTAAAAACTGTCCAGTTGTGTTTGTTGACTATAATTTGAAATTACTAAATTATTAATAAATTATTATAATTAATTCTAAATTGCAACCAAAAGTAGCATACATTAGGCAGTGCACATTTAATTTTGTGTCTGATTGTTTCTAAATTATTTTAGAAAGGCATAACTTAACTGATCAAGTTTTCAAGCAGGTTTTCAGTGACTGAGAAAACTAAACTATGACTTTAGTGCAAGAAAACAGTATAAGTGGACATCAGGGGAAAAGAAACTACAAAAGTGCTGTTTCTTAACACATCTGAGAGTTTTGAAGGACCGAAGCCGTAAGATCTTTTGAGGTACAGATGATACACACCTTCTTAAAGACTCTTCCATCCTCTTGAGTTTCGTCTTCCTTGCTCAGCAGCTCTCTGGTTCCCAGACAGTCGAGGTGGGGACTGCGGCACACGGACGATTCAAACACCCGATCGAGTGTGTTCACCCCTGGCTGTATGCATGTGGCCAGAGCCCTCAGCGCTCCGACATCCCGGTAGGGTCCCGAAGAGTGTCCGCTAACAGAACGGGCCTTTACCCTCCGTGAGCACTCGGAGAATGATTGCGAGTCGGGCGATCTCAGCAACAGGTATGGCAGGTAAGAGATGAGCGAGTACAGCCAAACCACCAGTCTGAATATGACGACCACTACCGGACTCACATCCTGCTTCAGCCTCATACTGACTCAATGAAACAGAAAGAAACATACGAAGAGTGAGGGGATGATAAAGTGTGATGTCACTTTCTTCTAGGTTGTTGTGCAGCTTCTTCTCCGATGGGTCAGTGAAGCCTCTTGTGTCTAAACAAGAAATGCAAGCAGTCAATCTTCCATGCTGTTAAACACAAACTCACAACAGTAAATAGAACATTCCAGTAAAGATTATTAGATGGAAATTTCACAATTTTGACTCTTTTGACCCCATCCACCTCAACAAAGAAGCATGGAGCCGTGAGAGGTGAGACAGATTAGAAAGCGGTACAAATAGCAGTGTGCAACGTCTGATTCTCAGCCCAGATTTGAACATAAATCCAAAAGTGGGTGAAAGGTGATATCAAACTAAGCATGTGCATGAGTGTGGGTCAGAGTTTTTGTTGTTGACTAAAAATAAAATCATAAAAAGGAAAAAAAAAAAAGTAAATAAAATATCAAATTTAAATGTAAACATTTCTCATTTTCTTTTTGTTTAAAATATATATATAACTTAACTTGTAACATAAATAAAAACTGCAAGCATATATTTAAAACAACAACAACAATAACAATAATAATAATAATAGGTGACAAATGCACAACAAAATTATTAAAGCTTTAACTAAAATAAAAATACAAAATAATAACAAAATATTCACAGGGTGATCAATAATGACAGAATTTTTATTTTTGGGTGGACTATCCCTTTAATTAAAATAAATAAAATAAAGCTGAAAATAAATAAATAAATAAACAGTAGAGGTGGGTATTGACACAAATATCCTGAATCATTCAATATTGATTCACAAGCTTGTGATTCGATATGGATTATTTTGGATATGTATCAGGTACAATGGCAAATTTTCTCAAAGGGAAAAAATCTCAACTAATGCTGTAAAATATACATTACTATAATACTGGTTAAAAAAAGGTTAAAACGAACTGATTTGTACAAACGCTTAAAATACACTCAAAAAAGTTTTTATTATAATAAAATGACAATTATATAATTATATTTCTACTACAAAATTTTGTTTTTTGAAATATAAATGTTTAAATGGCAGCCGTCATAAAAACATTTTTAAAGACGAAATTATTCAAACATTAATTTAAACATTGAAGGACAGTAAAAAATAACAATGTATGTGTTATATGGTGCATATATTTAGTGGAAAGTTCCTCTCTAGAGTTCATTTTTCTAGCTGACTAATCAGTTAATCGTCACCGAATGTTTTTTTTTTCCTGACATTACATGACATATGTGACCTTGGGCCACAAAACCAGTCATGAGGGGCAGTTTTTTTAAATAAAAATTTATATATCATGCGAAAACTGAATAAATACGTTTTCCATTGATGCATGGTTTGTTAGGATCTGATTTGTTCTGGAATCTGAGGGTGCAAAAAAATCAAAGTGTTAGGAAAATCGCCTTTAAAGTAGTCCAAATGAAGTTCTTAGCAATGCATATTACTAATCAAAAATTAAGTTTTGATATATTTACGATAGGCAGTTGACAAAATATCTTCATGAAACATGATCTTTACTTAATATCCTAATGATTTTTGGCATAAAAGAAAAATCAATAATTTTGACCCATACAATGTATTCTTGGCTGTTGCTACAAATATACAGTGCTTATGACTGGTTTTGTGGTCCAGGGTCACATATATTGTTTACAAGCTGTTATATTATTGTCTTTCCATGGTTGAAACACTGTTTGAGTGAAAACATTTCAGTAAGTTATACTCTTATTAAATTGGAGGAGACGATCAGTTCATGCTTCCGCTTCTGTCGAGCTTTCGATTAAAATCGAAAAACTGATAATTTTACCCCGCCCTAAAGATTAGAGGAAAATGTGACTATTGTAATAACGAAAATTTAGAAATGCTGACCTGGCAACTAAATGAAATAAATTTAAGCTGAAAACTAAAATATAAAATATTAAAAACTATTAAAAATAACAAAAAGCACATAATACAAATGACTGAAATGTCATTAAAATTAAAATAAAATATAAACATTAAAGCGAATTTAAAATAATATATAAACAATACTAAAATTACACCTCTCCGCTGCTCCGTCAACACTCTACAGAGTGTGAAACGGATGAATATGTGTTAAATGAAGAGTTTGTGTTGTGGTGTTTTTGTAGGTTTGTGCCAGAGGTTAGAGCTGTCCATGGTCCTGAAGACAACCAGATCCCTAAATTAAATCCTGTTCATTCTAATAATATGACATTAACATGTTTGATTGACAAGTGGATCATCTACCCAGGGTTGCTGAACATAATCTGACACTGTAACATCAAAAAATTATAGAATAAGATGCAATAAAATATAACATATATGATCATAAATGGGAACTGTGTGTCACATCACAGATGCTGTCAAGGCAATAGACTATAACAACACAGAACCAATGTGAGCATTACAGTCAAAGAATCACCAGGGCTTGCAAATTCACAAGAGATAAATTCTTCAAGAATCATTTCAAAGATATCATGCATACATTCACACACACAAGTCCTACTGAATAAGATCTGCAGAAGCTATTCCTGCAGATGTCATTTATTATTCACACTCATCAGTGTCTGTAAGGCCAAGGAAGTTCAAGCCACAAATATCCCTCTCATACATTCTCAAGGAACTCATGAATAACTCAACGAATGTCTGCAAATGCATGACTATCTAAGATCCTACACTGCTGTCCAACTCTTTGTTCTGTAACCTAGAATTTAAAGTATTAAAAAGAAAGTTTTCTTAGCATTTACTCACCCACATGTCATTTAGAACTCATAATATTATTTTTTTTTCTGAGATGAATGTCTGAGCTTCTGATTTCCATACAATGAAAGTCAGCTATACAATAATAAATACGCTTTGTGAAACAGACTATAATTTAAGATAAATCTTAACATTTCAAATAAGCTTAAATATTCTCAAAATATTGAGAAAACCGTCTTTAAAGTTGTCCAAATTAAGTTTTTAGCAATGCATATTACGAATCAAAAATTAAGTTTTGATATATTTACAGTAGGATATGTACAAAATATCTTCATGGAACATGATCTTTACTATCTTTAATATCCTAATGATTTTTAGAATAAAAGAAAAATCGATCATTTTAACCCATACAATGTATTTTTAGCTATTGCTACAAATACACCAGTGGTACTTAGGACAGTACATTGGTTTTTCAGCTTTATGGAGTCTTTTGCAATTTCTGCCACTTGTCTATCCACTTTCCTTGTTTAGAAAGCTTCTTACTGCTTAAGACCTTCTTTTTTGTTTTTAATAATACAGGTTTGGAATGAAATGAAAGAGAGTAAAGTACACCAAAATATTTATTCCTTGACATCCTGGACAAATTCTCACCCTGTCTCTTTCCCTGTCTCGTTCTTTTCTAAAACATCACCCCACCCGTCTTTTTCCAAGTGAGTGAGTCACAGCTATCTTATCAGTAGAAATAAAGCCAGAGTTATTCAACTTCAAGTCTGAATGCTCTTAACCAACAGGGAAACATAATGCACCATATAAGAGCATTGCACAACAACATAAGCTGAACGCCGTGGGCCTGATACAAAGTGTTTAGTATTTATGATGATAAATGTGAAATCACTGCCATTCATTAGGGGGAATGTGGAGAGAGGCGAGATTTACTTCCTCTTTCCAATGAAAGAATCTTTGTTTAACACCACCAACACTCATATAAGATAGAAGAAGGGGTTGAGCGAAAGAAACAGAGAGAGAGAGAGAGAAAGAAAGAGAAAGGGGGCGTTGACATTGTGTCATGTTCTGTAAGTAACACTGAGCATGTGTCTGCTTTACTGTACGTCTTTGTGCCCTATATTAGCATCTGCAGTCATCATCTGTGTGTGTTTTCTGCGGTCAGTGTCTGACAGTATGTGGGTGAAAAAATAAAGACTAATCCTGATTCCTGACAGAACACTTTTAAAATACATTTTTGCATTACTGTAAGGAGAATTAAACTTTTTGAAAGATGCATTATGAGCATAATAAAAAAAAACAATTTGTTGGAATTAACATGGTTCTTAGTGATAGTGATGTTCAAATGATATCACACTTCAAATCTTAAAAGAATTTTTCACGCAAAAATTTGCTGGAAATGTACTCAACCTCAGATCATCCAAGATACAGATGAGTTTTTTTCTTCTTGGGAACAGATTTGGAGAACTGTAATATTACATCACTTGCTCACCAATGGATATGAATGGGTGCCGTCAGAATTAGAGTCCAAACTGCTGATAAAAATATCACAATAATCCATTAAGTAATCCACACTAATCCAGTTCATCTTGTAAAATGAAAAGCTGTGTGTTTGTAATAAACAAAACCATCATTAAGACATTTGAACTGTTTCTGGCTCAATATGACTAACATGTCCATTATATTATTTTCTCCAGTGAAAATGTAATGTGGTCTAAATCAGGAGAGAAATATGCACAGATCAAGCACAGAAAACAGATTAGTTTCACAAGATGTTAATTGATAGACTGAAGTCATGTGGATTACTTGTGAATTATTGTGACGTTTTATCAGCTGTTCAGACGCTTATTCTGACGGCACCATTCATTCACTGCAGAGTATACATTGGTGAGCAAGTGAATTTCTCCTAACCTGTTCCAATGAAGAAACAAACACATCTATTTCTAGGATGTAAATATTCAGTATTTTAAATTTTGAGGGTAAACTATTCCTTTAAGTGAATAAAATTAATTTATTTTCATTCTTTATGCAATATATGCAATATATATATTTCCTTTTGATTTGGGTAAAATGTAAGCAAGACAGTTTTTCTGTCATTTACTCATCACGCAACCCCTATAGTTTATGCCATTACACAAACACAAAACGCAATCATAATTTGAGCAATTGAGAACTGACTGACTGTTGTTATAGCAACAGTTCATTCATTAAAACATTAGAGCTGGAAGTGCCAGCAAACCATAAGCGTAGGCTGGGAGGACGTGCATGAGAACGATAGAAGAATCACTGGACCAAATACCAATGAAATCAAGCCCTAAAAACTAAAATATGCAAGCTCAACCACAAAGAATGCACTAAAGCTTAAGAAACTCAATGGGCTTTTTAATGCAAAGGCAGAATAATGATATAAGCTTGGTGTTTACAGTCACTAAATACCTGCCACAGCTCAATCTCATGACCTCTTCCTCTCCCACCCAGAAATCCAGCAGGACACATCCTGCACAAAAGCGCCTCTGTGTGCCATTCCTAATCATAATTTGATTCCATATTACAGCAGTGTCCCAGACTTCCTCTCTCTCACTAAGGAATGGGATGTAAACAACCTCTCCTAAGAGTCTCTTAAAGATATTCTCTCTTTAAGGACATTACAAAGATCATCATTGTGTTTAGTTAAACATTAAAAGCAATTTTGTTATCTACAAAATTAAAAATCATTTTAGGTGTTAGGTCATTGAAGCCTGGTCTAATAAATTTAGTCTTTAGTCTTATTGGAATTGAATATTGTACTTTATTAAATGTGACCCTGGACCACAAAACCAGTCAAAAGTAGCATGGGTATATTTCTAGCAATAGCCAACAATGGGTCTTTTGTATGGGATTTCTCTTTTATGCCAAAAATCATTAAGATATTAATTAAAGAGCATGTTCCATGAAGATATTTTGTAAAGTTCATACCGAAAATAATTAGGCCTATGCACTAAGAACTTCATTTGGACAACTTTAAAGGCGATTTTCTCATTATTTAGATTTTTTTTGCACTCTCAGATTCCAGATTTTCAGTTCAGTTGTATCTCACCTCAAAACCAGTCTTAAAGTCGCTGGGGTATATTTGTAGTAATAGCCAAAAATACATTGTATGGGTCAAAATTATAGATTTTTCTTTTATGCCAAAAATCATTAGGAAATTAAGTAAAGATCATGTTCCATGAAGATATTTTGTAAATTTCCTACTGTAAATATATCAAAACTGAATTTTTGATTAGTAATATGCATTGCAAAGAACTTAATTTGGAAAACTTTAAAGGCCATTTTCTCAATATTTTTTGCACCCTCAAATTCCATATACTAAAATAGTTGTATCTCAGCCAAATATTGTCCTATCCTAACAAACCATACATCAATGGAAAGCGTATTTATTCAGCTTTCAGATGATGTACACTTATGACTGGTTTTGTGGTCCAGGGTCACAAATATTGTGCTATCCTAACAAACATACATCATAGGATACATCAATGGAAAGCTTATCTATTCAGCTTTCATATGATCTCAATTTAAAAAAATTGTCCCTTATGACGTTTTGTGGTCTAGGGGCACAAATAAGTCTGAAATGGCTTATTTAGCTATATATTTATCAAATTTGAAGCACTTTTCAAACATTTAAGAAATCGCAAAAGTTAGGTTATGTTAATAACAGACGACCGCGAAAATAAAGAAGTAACCATAGCAACAATATGCCGCGCAAGCGTTTTCTGTCAAGACGGTATATAAACAAAACGTAAGAATTATAACTTTTAATCACAAAATTATAGATTTACACACAAGAAATATATCACCAAAACATTGAGGGTCTGTTTTAAACATCTTTGAGGTAATTAACAGTTAGCTAACTGTGCTAGAATGTTGTGTGAGAAGCCCCTCAACTGCTTAAGGCACAAACATTACTGACAGAAATTAATTTAAACACAAACCTATCGCAAATACCACACACTAACCTCAATTCGTTTCCGAAAACAGAAACTGGTAGTTTTACACGCAGCCCACCTGCTCACCTGTCACCTCAAACGCTGACAAACGGAGCGGGTTTGTATGGAAGCCGAGGCAGCGGTTTGTCGCGCGCGCTCGTGGGTGTGGAGCGCGAGCTGTGATTAGACTCTCCGCGGTGGCGCGTGCCGGGGTCCGATGCGTGATGTCATGGTGCCCGTGGCTCGAGGTCACTCCCGGTCGGTTCGAAGTGGTACTCGATGTCTTTCAAGATTATGACGCCATAGTGAGGTTCTCAGTTCTTCACTTGAAGGCGCCCTCAAAGCTGCCTTTACGCAAGCCAGAACTTTTAACTTGCATAATTACAAGAATTTGAGCATTATAGGTCTATAGTTTTTTTTTTTCTTTTACAACTGTATGAAATTCTTGTAGAGCTTTTATCTTTATGAAAGCTGGCCATAGGATTTCACATGGAGAAAGATTTTCCAGTGTTTTAGTGGCGCGTAAAACGTTTGCCAAGTTCCCTTTAATATTAAGGGATGGCTTTTAGTGGGTTCTATGTAGGTCTGAAAGTGCAAAACACATGATGAAGTGTAGTAACTCTGCAATCTTAGCTCTTAATTTGAGAATAAAATGACAGATTAGGGAGAAAATGAGTGTCTAAGATATGGTTCAGATGGGACTTTTGCTCCAAAGAAAATGACATTACAAAAAATACACCCCAAACCCCACATTATCATTCTTTTCACTGTTTGAAACTACAGGCTTTAAGTGTTAACATACACCTTGTAGAATCTGCAAAATGTTAATTATTTTACCAAAATAAGAGGGATCATACAAAAAGCATATTATGTTTTATTTACTACTGACCTGAATAAGATATTTTTCATGTAAAAGACATTTACATATGAAGAGTTAAGATGCAAAAGCCCCTAAATCCATCTGACGTATTTCCTTAAAATTAACATTTCCGTCTGGCTACCTTTTATGTAAGTACTGGTACTTCTGATTGAGCTGGGGCTGGAATTTAGCGAGTTTGAAGTAAAAGGATTTGATGGACGTATAATACGTGTCAGGAGCGTTCACTCAGTATCATTATCTCATTTTTTTACCGAGATGGCTTTTAGCTGGTTTGCATCTAAACTCTTCATACAGTCCATAAGAAAAAAATATAGTCGAATTTATAAGAATGACTAAATTCTTTTTTATTATTATTATTATTATGCAAACAGATATACTTGATTTTAATACTGTGTTGTTACCTGAATGATCCACAACTGTGTTTGCTTGTTTAGTGATAGCTGTTCATGAGTCCCTTCTTTGTCCTGAACAGTTAAACCGCCTGCTGTTCTTCAAAAAAATCCTTCAGGTCCCACAAATTCTTTGGTTTTTCAGCATTTTTGTGTATTTGAACCCTTTCCAACAATGACTGTATGATTCTGAGATCCATCTTTTCACACTGAGGACAACTGAGGGACTCATATGCAACTATGGTTCAAACGCTCACTGATGCTTCAGAATGAAAAAAGATGCATTAAGGGTGTAAACAAATATTTTTTTTCATTTAGTAATGCCCTTCAGAAGCTATAGAAGATACTTGCATGTTTTCCAGAAATCAAAATAAGTTAAACTTACCCTGATCTTCACATTTGAAAAGTTTTCACCCCCAGCTCTTAAACGAGAAGTCCACTTACAGAATAAAATTTACAGATAAAGTACTCACCCCCTTGTCATCCAAGATGTTCATGTCTTTCTTTCTTCAGTCGTAAAGAAATTATGTTTTTTGAGGAAATTTCAGCATTTTTTTTTTTTCATATAATGGACTGATATGGTGCCCCAAGTTTGAACTTCCAAAATGCAGTTTAAATTCGGCTTTAAACGATCCCAAATGCGGTTGTAAACGATCCCAGCCGAGGAAGAAGGGTCTTATCTAGCAAAACGATCTGTTATTTTTATAAAAAAAATATACAACCGCATTCGGGATCGTTTGAAGCCGCATTTAAACTGTATTTTGGAAGTTCAAAATCGGGGCACCACAGATGTCCACTATATGGAGAAAAATGCTGAAATGTTTTCCTCAAAAAAAAAAAAAAACAAGAAAGAAAGACATGAACATCTTGGATGACAAGGGGGTGAGTACATTATCTGTAAATCTTTGTTCTGGAAGTGGACTTCTCCTTTAATGCAACGTTTTTCCTTCTGGAGCATCAGTGAGTGTTTGAACCTTCTGTAATAGTTGCATATGAGTCCCTCAGTTGTCCTCAGTGTGAAAAAAATGGGTCTCAAAATCACACAGTCATTGTTGGAAAGGGCTCAAATACACAAAAATGCTGGAAAACCAAAGAATATGTGGGGCCTGATGAATTTTTCTAAAGAACAGCAGGCAGTTTCAGGACTGTTCAGGACAAACAAGGCACTCATGAACAACTATCACTAAACATAAAAACACAGCTGTGGATCATTCAGGTAACAACACAGTACTAAGAAGTGTAAACTTTTGAACAGGGTCATTTTTATAAATTTAACTATTATTTCTCTTGTGGACCATATGTCTTTTATGTGAAATATCTTATTCAGGTCAGCAAAAAAAATCCCTCTTATTTTGCAGATTCTGTATGTAAACTTTTGACTTCAACTATGTATGTGTGTATGTTTGTGTGTGAGTAAAAAACACACAAGGCCAGGAAATGTTTAAAATAAATAAACTATATTCAATAAGGTCTGCTTGAGCTCTAACAGCTACATAATTTTTTTTCTTCTCGGGACACAGTACACATCATGCCATGTTCTTTAAAACAAATCTCCTCCGCCTTTAGTTTTGTCTTGACTTTTTATGCTACTTCCATGAAAAATGAACGGAAACAAACAAAAAAAGCAAACAAACAAACATAATCCTCAATATTATTTTCTAGTGAATTATTACAGTATTTTATATATATTAATGTCACATCATTTTGGACATTGTCAGTCATTATTAAAGTAATTAACAGGCAGAAGAGAATGATCACAGACAGAAGTGCACAAAAACAAGGCAGGGAGCAAGACCAGTTTGAGCTCGACACAGACAACATACAAAACTGTGAGGACAACAAGACGGAGGTTCATAACATGGAAAGTAACAACTGTTTTTCACATTTCCCTAGGCAGAAATTAAGATGTAACAAACTGTTTGTCAATAGGTTATCCTCCCCACTTCCAATTCCATTTTAAAACCTTTCTATAGTATCTCTAACGAATTGGATGAAAAAATACCTGCAAGTAAAATAAAAAATGCAAAATAAGAAAAAAGATGGGATATAAATGTAAACTTTGACACTGATAACACCTCATGCATACAAACAGGTACTTCATGCATTTTGTACATTAGAGGCACATGTACAACTTCACATTTACAGTAATGAACACAGTCCAACCGCTGGTGGACATCAGAAATGCAACATCATCACCAGAACACATGAAGACGTGTACTGGAAAAAGCCAAGATGGCCTTTTACTCAGTGAACATGCCCTTCACACAGTCAACAGACGAGACAGTCACACCTACAGTGTATTTCACTCTGTTATCATGAGTTAAATTCCTTGTAAATAAATTAATAAATAAAAATAGCCTTTGGCCCAGTGCACAAAAAACTGTTTTACAGAGACATATTACTTGTAATTCATTAGAAAAACAAATAATAGATAGATGATAGATATATAGATAGATAGATGTGAGGATGCAGCGTAGAGATTAATTCGCTGCAATAATAAACACTGCAAATGGAGTCTGAATTATCATACAACATATGGTGATTTCTTTTCAACCCAAATAAACCTACTGAGAATATCTAAACATCTTGGAAATAGTTATCAAAAACTATTACATCAATAGCTACTGAGGTTCCTATCAATTTGAGTACACTTGGAAATAGAAAAATCACCTACTGAAAATGTCACAAAGTCGTATTCCAAAAAGTTTTACAAAGCTTTCGACATTAACAGAGTCGTAAAAAGAGTAAACATCTGACATTCAGGGCAATGGGTGATTTCTACCGATTCTCCAGACTCGATGCCACACAAAAACACAAGATCAGTAATGATAAAACAAAACATTAACTTTCAGAAAATCTCTAACGACTCTTCTTGTCATTTGTCAGATTTATTGCACTTCCTCTTTGTAGCGTTAAGATTAAAAAGCCTACATGCACTAAAGAAAACCTCGAAGCAAGCGACGGGGTCGGGATAGGCACCGAGTATGACTGAAAGGTTTACTGCAATGCCGGTTGCTCAGGGATAGGTTAGCATATTGCACACTCTGTCTCATTCAATTTGGTTTCTGTTGTACTCAGAGAAAACAAACACATTAACATGTAACAACACAGATAGAATTATGACATGTTATTAGTTAAATACTAAATAATCAATAAGTCTCTTAAGGCAATAATTGGGAACTAAACAGAGTTAAGATTCTGCTAATCTAGGATTGAACCCGTCCTTCAGGGTTTCAGATATCAAATATAAACAAAATAACATTTTCCCCAATTTTCTACCTAGTGATTAACAGTCTGTTAAAGCCAGTTTAAGTTGACTGATGTTGAGCATGTATAAAACACGATTTCATGCTTTATCTTTTGCACAACATTTAAGAGAGCTTATTTCTCTCTTCTGAACTGTAAACAAAGGTGTGAACGTTGTTCAGTGTGAGGCAAAGCATGTGAAAATACAGATCAATGGTGCCTTTTTTTTACCACAAGACATTATTGAACATAATTAGACTTCTGATCTGCACGTAAATAAATTAAATGTTAATTAAAGGAATAGATCACCCAAAATTTACATTTTCCAAAATGTATTCCCTCTCAGGCCATCAATGATGTATATGAGTTTGTTTCTTCATTAGATTAAGAGAAATGTAGAATTACATCACTTGCTCACCAACGGATCCTCTGCAGTGAAGTCTGTTTGTAATAAGCACATCCATAATTAAGATGTAATTAATTTCTGGCTAAAATATGTTTCCAAAGATGACATTTTCACTAGAGAAACAATATTACGGATCATGAACTCATATATTAGTCAGAAACAATAGTTTAAAGTTCAAAACGTCTTAAAGATGGATTTATTTCTTACAAAAACACAGCTTTTAATTTCACAAGGCATTAATTGATGGATGAGAGTGGTTTGGATTACTTGTGAATTACTGTGATGTTTTTACAAGCTGTTATTCTGACGGCACCCATTCACTGTAGAGTGAGCAAACGATGTAATGCAACATTTCTCCAAATCTGATGAAGAAACAAACTTATCTACATCTTGGCTGGCCTGAGGGTGAGTAAATGTTCAGCGAAATTTCATTCTTGCGTAAACATTTTCTTTAAGTACTGATCTCACATCAAAATATTATAAAAGAGATCTGACATAGGCAGCCATCATTGTTGTCCCGTTTAGTAACAAACAGTGTAAACTTCAAATTCATGCATGTCTTCAGAATCAAAGCATGCCATTATAGATCTGCCGATATGTACTCCATCATGCATTTCGATTGACTAGACCACAGACAAAAGTCCAGCCCTGAAGTATAGCAGGAGAACACAGTACACACACCACACAGCTTTACACAAACATCTACGGACCGGACAGATGAGCTGACGACATAAAAACGCTTAGAATCCCCTTAACGCACATATACACACAATCCTGAGTGCTCTACAAGTAAACAACATTTTTATTGTGAATCTGTAAGGGACCAATCAGCTTTCAGCTCCGGCGGACTAATCAGCTAACGAGTTTATAAAGAACCAATCACTGCGCAGCTCTTAACTGCTCTAGATCAAGACGCCCCAGACAGGTTTACACAATGCCGAGAGAAACTGTACAGAGACATATTGACTTAGTGTTTTGTTACGAGAACTTGTAAAGTCACCGGATGCATCAATGAACGTGGACACACTTCAGTTTATGCACCGTAATAAAGTTGACACTCAAATCATTTGTTCTTCTAATAAACCTGTTTAAGAGTTACTTCAACGGCGCCCGTTCAGCCACTGCAAGCATTGACGGAGATGTCTTTTATTTCTGGCATACTCTGAACGCTGTTATGAGAAAATAGTTTTGCGTACATCCCAGTGGCTTGACGCTTGACCGTTGGAGATATGGAGACGACGGCGAGTGAATTTTTACATTGACACTTTTAGAGGCGTTCCATTGTCTCCAGGCAGCAGAAGGTGCAGAATGAATGTAACAACTGAAGATTCAAATCATTATGATGACCAGTGTTCCATTTTGGAATGAATGTAACAACTAAAGATTCAAATCATGATGTCCAGTGTTCCATTTCAGAAAGAATGCAACAATTGAAGATTCAAATCATTACGATGCTCAGTGTTCCATTTCAGAAGTTCCCAGACATTGTGATGTCATAAGATGTTTTGTTTGTTGAATCAGAGGGGTTGTTGAAGGGTAGAATAGGTTTTCGTGTAAAAATAAATGTTATTATCTGGATTCAGTGTGACTCAGATGAACACAATTTTTTGAAAATAAAGCCATTTCGGGTCAGAGAATGAAGGTAATACTTTTAATAAATAACTTTCTAATTCCATCTTCACTTATTCTTCTGTCCATGAGCTACCGCTGCTTTCTTCTAGTCTTAAAGGGATACTTCCCACAAAAATGAAATTCTTTACTATTTTCCAAACCGGTTTCAACTTCTTTCTTTTGTTGAGCTAAATGAAGATATTTTGAAAAACGTTAGGGAAAAAAACAGCCACTGACTTACATAGAATGGAAAAAAAAAATCAATGGAGTACTATGGAAGTCAGTAGCTACCAACATACAGTACGACAAAATATAATGCTGTTTTGAAACAGAGAGTAAATGATAAGAAATTTAATTTGCGTGAACTATCCCTTTAAGCCAGACTATTTTTCTCATTGTAGGGCACAATTGTGTCTGAAAAAGGGAGATTGTGAGAGAATACTGACAACAAAGGCCAATAAACTAGCCAATATTTCATATTTTCAAAATAAATTACAATATAATTGTTTTTTTATTATTATTTTCTACTAGATTTTGTACTAATTATTAACCATAAATAATATTAAAATGCAAAAGATTTTTTTCAGGGCACAATTGAAAGTCTTGGACTACTTAGTGTGTCACTGATACATTTTTGTCTTTTTTTCAGAGCAACAGCTTCCAATATTTATGCGAAACAAATATTTCACTATTTAGCATTATAATCACATTACTATTAACTTTGAGTTTGCTCAGTCCAGCATTATGCAGGAGAAACATTGTAAACATTATCAAAAAGGGCTTTCTTCGGTTATGTTCAGTCACACTAAAATGCATTATTATTAATATTTTATGATTTATAGAATAAGAAGCCCTAGAACATGACATCATTTCCACTGCACAAATTCAATGCAAGGACTAAAGTGATTTTACATGCTTGAAGTCTAGTGTGACGCAATTTTCATTCTGTCTTGCTTTTGCTCTTTTAGCTCTGCGGTCATATTGTACGATCTGTCAAGCAACAATCATAAATGACTGCTTTAGCACAGAATAATGCACATTGCAAGCGAAACTGCTGATCTGTTAAGCAGCCAATTGCTGGTGCATTTTCATTAGCATCTAAACTGCTGTCACTATAGCTCTAAGGACACCTTTATCCTTACTCAGATTTACTAAAAAGACCTTTTACGTGACAACGTCTGCAGTGTAAAAAAAAGTTGTCAGTTCTGAGCTTAAGAAACGGAAAAGATCGAAACATGACTATTTTACAGCGTCGCTCCCTCTTTATACTACATCACGCTCATCTTTGCCCTCTTTTGCTACTTGCTTTGCTTTCATAAACTCATCTTCTTTTATCTTTTCCCAGCATCATCCATCTCTTTTTCTCTTTCACCTCAGATTCTCTTCCAAGTTGAATGATTTGCATTAGTGCATTTGAAAGATTCATACATGTTTTGTGTGTGTGTGCAAAGTTGTGTTGATGTATGTAGTTTATCAAGCCTCAAAACCCCGTTTGTACATATAAGTGTGTGTCGTAACAAGGGAGGCCGTTCAGAAGCCCTCGATATGGCAGTAGGCCTCAAGGCTGGAGAAGAGAATGTACAGGAACCACAGACCCAGAAAGAGGAGCGAAGTGAGCAGACGTGGGACACGAGGGCCGCCCAGCTCTCCGCCGATAGATGGCCGGCGCCTGAACAGCAGCACCCCCATGCAGATGAAGGCAAAAATAGTGAAGAGGGTGACGGAGAAGGCCAGCGAGCCAGGGTCTACCTGAAAGCGCTTGCCCTGGATGGCCCAGTACACGGCCGCCACGGACCAGGCAACGCCGATGCCCAGAAACACGTTGACGGCGTTGCTGCCCGTGACGTTTCCGACGGAGGCGTCTGCATACTGATCCTGGGTGGCGGCAACTTTGCTGGCAAATGTGTCTTAAAGAGAGAGACAGAGAGCATGAGAAAATATAGCATATTTTTAAATGATCAGTTACAGCCAATAACATTTAAAATAATTTCTGAATATAATATAATGTAATAATAAATACATTAAAAAATATATGAATTTGAATTTTAGCAGATTTGTGTACAGGTTTCAGGTAAATTTTGATGTAAATATACAGTATATAAAAAACTGATCAGAAAGATTTTTTAAAAACAAAATTAATGCTCAGCATTCATCAAAGGTGCATTAAATTGATTTAAAGTGCCAAAAGAGATTTTTATTTCAAATAAATATTGTTCTTTTAAACTTTCTATTCATCTAGAAAAAAATGTATCACAGTTTCCCGCAAAATATGAAGCAGCACAACTGTTTTCAACATTAATAATAATTAGAAATGTCTCTTGAGCATCAAATAAGCATATTAGAATAATTTCTGAAGGATCATGTGACACTTAAGACTGTAATGACGCTGAAAATTCAGCTTTGAATCATAGGAATAAATTACACCTTAAAATATATTTACGCAGAATACAGCTGTTTTAAATTGTAATTATACTTCGCAGTAAAACAATTTTACTTCATTTTTTAATCTAATAAATTTGGTCTTGGTGCACAGTAAAAAAAAAATTTTTTGAGTCAACTTAAAATAATTTGTTTCCTGGCTGCTTTAAAAATTTAAGTTCAGTCAACTCAAAAAAAGTTTAGTCAATGTTAAAATGAAAATGTTGAAAAATGTTAAGTTTTACTAAGTAATAACTCAGATATTTGAATTGTTTCAACATACAATTTTAAGGCAGCTGGGTAACAAACAGATTTTAAGTTTAACCAATTTTTTAGTTCAGTCAACTCGAATATCTAAGTTGTCACTTAGTACAACTTAACATTTCAAGTTGACTGAACTTACTTGAGTTGACTGAACTTAAAATTTCAAGGCAGCAGGGTAACAAATTATTTTAAGTTCACTCAACAAATTTTTTTTTTTTTTTTTTTACAGTGTGAGCAGAAGAGACTAATAAAACATGAAGAATGAATGAATGAATGAATTAATTAATTAATATACATATATACACTACCAGTCAAAAGTTTTATTATTATTAATTAATTAAACAGTATTATTAATGTTTTTAAAGAAGTCTCTTCTGCTCACCAAGCCTGCATTTATTTGATCCAAAATACAGAAGCAGTAATATTGTGAAATATTTTTACTATTTAAAATAACTGCTTTGTTTAAATATATTTTAAGATGTAATTGATTCCTGTGATCAAAGCTGAATTTTCAGCATCATTACTCCAGTCTTTAGTGTCACATGATCCTTCAGAAATAATTTTAATATGCTGATCTGCTGTTGAAGAAACATTTATTATTATTATTGTTATTATTATTATTGTTGTTATTATTATAATAATTATTATTATCAATATTTAAAACAGTTGAGTACATTTTTTCAGGATTATTTGATTAATAGAAAGATCCAAAAATCAGCATTTATCTAAAATTAAAAGCTTTTGCAACATTATAGAAATTAACACTTTTATTAAGCAGGAATGCTTTAAATTGATCAAAAGACAATTTAAATCAAATTGATAAATTGATAAAGACATTTATAATGTTACAAAAGATTTCTATTTCAGATAAATGCTGTTCTTCTGAACTTTCTATTCACCAAAGAAACTTGAAAAAATTCTACTCAGTTGTTTTCAACAATAATAATTTATGATCAAAATATATAAAAAATAAATGTTTTCTGAGCAGCAAATCAGAATATTAGAATGATTTCTGAAGGATCATGCGATTGGAGTAATAATGATAAAAAAGTCAGCACTGAAATCACAAGAATAAATTATATTTTGAAATATATTCAAATAGAAAACAGTTCTTTTAAATAGTAAAAATATTTCAGAATTTTACTGTTTTTACTGTACTTTGGATCAAATAAATGCAGGCTTGGTGAGCAGAAGAGACTTCTTTAAAAACATTAAAACTCTTACTGTTCAAAAACTTTTGACAGGTAGTGTGTACATATAGGCTATACATATCCCAATATGTATTTGGCAACGTAAAATACCTTAATTAATCAAGTTATTTTCGCAGTGAAAATTAATTTTAATCACCTTCATGCTTTATTAAACAAATTGACACATTAGTTTTTTTCACGTCTATCACCTAAACTACAAAATTAAAAAATGTTCTTTTTATTAAATGAAAAGTGCGTATTGTGCATTTTTCATAAGGTAATGCAGTGACGTTCCGACGTGGCTGAAGTGTCCAAGCCCTTCATTATACTGCACATCCTCAAGCACACCTGGGATAGAAGTGCCCAAAGCGACGAACACCACTGCGGTGACGGTGTCACGGAGGCCCACGGTGCAGCCGAAGTGTGACGCCAGGTCTCCGATGATGGCAGTGAGGATCCCAATTACAATGATGGACACTACAAAGCAGGCCCAGCCGTTCCAGTACTCCGTGGGCGGAACGAACGCGAAAAGAACCTTCCAGAACACCGTCAGGAAGTGCATGACATAATCAGAGCAGGACGGGGGATGCTCCTCTCGGCCCTCCTCTTCATCTTCATCTCCATCACCTGAGGATGCCACATAATTAACAAATTACATACACAATACATACGCAATCATTTCCACAACTAACCACCAGATGGCAGGATCACACCACTGACACAAACAAACTTGTTTAAAATATCCAGAGTCAAAGCAAATATTATTCAGACACCAGATTTTTTTTTTTTTCACTAGTGGGTGAAGGACATTATAGTTCATTTATGCAGGTGAGGATAGCAAAATAAACTGTGACCTATTATACACAGAAATTCTTTATACAGGGTACTACAAGTAAAATCAATAAAAATTTGGGACACTTTGATCTGACCATGTTTTGCTTAAGTGTTTTTTTTTTAATTACTAATGCTTTGTTTTGACACTGTTTAACTCTTTCTTGTCATATTTTAGTACCATTGTCTAAACTATAGTGACAAAACTGTAATAATGTGAGAAATGTTGAAGTTGTCTGAATAAATTTTGGTTTGACTGTAGATATACGCTCATGGAATTATAATTTTAGAAGTTAAATAATATTGCATGTCTTCAAACAAGGTAATATACAATTTTCACTCAGAAATTTAATTTAATTTAAGGTGATATTTTGAAGTAGAAAGACTGAAATATTATTTTCTTGTAAATCATACTTAATCTATTATTTACAACTACATTTAGAAATATAAATTTTATTGTTGTTGTTTGTTTAGTTTTTTTGTTTTTACAGTGTATGGACCAGTGTTATTTTAATATCACTAACATACCATTATAGTTTTTATTAATATTTTAAATTAGCGTGTATTTTTATATTTTCCCATGTAATTTAAAGCTTTAATTTTACTGTTTTTGCCATTTTAGTCTTTTTTTATATGTCTATACAGTTTTCAATTATTTTGAAATAAAAAGTTAATTAAAAATATATACAAATATTTTTTTAATTTTAGTAATTTTGTTGTGTTTTTGTCACATTTAGTAGTTTTGTATATGTCTGTACATTTTTTATTTTTTAAGTACCTTCAAGTTAAACTAAAATAAAATTTAGCTTAAATAAAAAATTAATTTATTTCTTCAGAAATTACACATTTAATTGAAAATTATATTTTGAAGTAGAAAGACTGAAATGTTATTTTCTTGTAAATCATACTTAAATAATCCTTTATTTACAACTACAATTAGAAATATAATGTTTTTTGTTGTTGTTTGTTTAGTTTTTTTGTTTTGTTTTTTTTTTTGTTTTTGTTTTTGTTTTTACAGTGTATGGACCAGTGTTATTTCAGTATCACTGAAATACTATTATAGTTTTTAATATTTTAAATTAGTGTGTATTTTTATATTTTCCAATGTAATTTTAAAGCTTAAGTAATTGTACTGTTTTTGCCATTTTAATATTTTATGTCTATACAGTTTTTAATCATTCTGAAATAAAAACAAAAATACATATATTTTTTATCCTCACTAATTTTGCTGTGTTTTTGTCACATTTAGTAGTTTTGTATATGTACGTCTATAAAGTTTTTAATATTTTTTTTAATTTCAATTTTAGTTTAATTATTTAGTACCTTCAAGTTAAACTAATTTAAATTTAAACTGAAATAAAAAGTAAATTTATTTCTTCTTTTTTAAATTTTAGTCAGTGTTTTTAGTAGTTTTTATATGTCTGCAGTTTTCAATAAGTTTTACTTCAACTTTAGTTATTTTAGTATGTCAAGTTAAACTAAATTAAGTATTTATAATAAAATATTATACATATTTTTAGAATATTTTATTAAATTACTTTTAATATTTCTAATGGTAACACTTTACAATAAGGTTCATTAGTCAACATTAGTTAACTACATTAGTTACATGAACTAAGAATGAACAATACTTCTACAGCATTTATTAATCTTAGTATATAATAATAATAATAATAATAATAATAATAATTTAGCACTTTTTATACATAAAATGCAACTCAAAGTGCTTCACCAGCATTAAACAAATATTAAAAAGAAAATAAAAAGTACACACAAAAAACGTTGACAATAAACATTAACAATACTTAATAACAATAACTTTTCAAATAAACATTAACAATAATTAATAAATAGTGTGATAAATGTATTGTTTAAAATGTATTGTTCATTGTTCATCTATGTTAGTTAATACATTAACTAATGTTAAGAAAGTGTTACCATTTTAATATATTTTATTTTATTTCAAATATTTTTTAAATATTTTAATGTTTTCATTTTAGTTTCCCTGGTATGGACTATTTCTATGGTATTTTTAACAACGTTTTTAGTCATTACAGAAAATGGCACACTGTCAATTATACACTATTCTTTCTTTCTTTTTTTTGAGTTCCATGGAACAAATAAAATCACTTCAGGTTTGTAAAGGTGCACAAACTCTTCCAAAACGTCATTTTTAGCTGAGCTCTTGCTTTCAGACTGTATTGCTGAAGCTTCTGAGCCTGAGCCTTTAAAAGAGCCGCTTGAGAACGTAAGAGCCTCATTATGTGTTTTATTAAGTCTGAGAATTGCTGAGGGAATTAAATTTATACAGTGTAACTCATACAGGGTATTCCTATTTCAAAAGAGACCAATTAAGCATCCGACACGCTCGTGAGGAACACAAAGGTGCGCGAGACGGACCTGCGCTGACGGTCACGGCCTCCACAAACTGCTCTCGCCAGGAATGAGTGCCGATCACCAGCGCCAGGTTGGTCTTCTTGATCAGTTTATCGACGGTGCTCTGAAACACAACACAGACCACTAACACATTCAGTACACAATTCTGATTTTCTGCTCATTTTAGATTTTTTTTATGTGAGGTTGTTCAAAATACCACAGTCAGTGTGATTATCCTGTTCACAAAAATAGAAAATAAGTCAGATTTGGACCACGTTCAACTGCTTGAACACACTGAAACACTTTCATAATCTCTTTTCACTGGCAATGAATATTACTATCATGAGATATCTAATGAAGCTTTACCACCACCGATCTGATAAATAACACTCTAAAAAAAGAAACCATATGAGTGTAATCTTCCGATGAGAATTTAATCAACCCATCAACATTTGCTGTCATAAACAGAGCTGACGATCATAATGCATCATTTCACCCTGGGTGATCATTAAGTGGGAACTTCAAATTATATTTTTGTAAATAGTCATAAACAGTAATAATTGAAAATCATGCACTGCATATGTAGGAAAAAAAATCTAACCATCATATGCAGGAATATATTGGGAATCTACTGGGAATCTCAAGCTGTGGGCCAGTATGACTGGTGGATGAGTATTTTTCATGGCGTGTACCATATAATCTATATATAGAGCCCTACTGAACACTGAACATGAAGATCTGTTTAGCATGCATGATTTCACCGTGTGGCCTCATGTCATGTCTACAGAACAGATGGAGGAAGACTAGCATTGGGAGATAGAGCTGGAAAATTAATTTTTTTTTTTTAAATAAAACAAAATGTAATAAAATATTTTTTAAATAAACTAAAAATATGTTTTCAGATGATACCGTACAGTAGATTCATAAGACTCCTTGATAAAGAAAAAAAAAAGATAGATAAATAAATAAATATGAATGAATGAATGAATGTACAAATAATTAATATAGACTGCCTATTTTCAGTGTTTTCAACTGTGATACCTTGAATTCATAGCACTTCTTCATAAATAAAAAATAAAATTAAATCAAATCAAATAAATTAAATAATTAAAAAAATCATAGGACTCCACCATAAATAATAAATAAAATCAAATAAATCAAATAAAACAAACGGATTCACTAATTTCACTCTTTTCAGATGTGATACCATAAATTCATAGCACTGTTTGATAAATAATAAAACAAAATCAAATCAAATAATAAAAATTCATAAGACTCCTTGAAAATAAAATAAAATAAAATAAAATAAATGGATTCACTAATTTACTCTTTTCAGATGTGATACCATATATTCATAGGACTCCATTAAAATAAAATAAAATAATTCATAGGAGTCCTTGACAAATACTAAAATAAAATAAAATAAATAAAATAAAGAAATTCATAGGACTCCTTGACAAATAGTAAAATAAAATAAAATAAAATAAAATAAAAACATTCATAGGACACCTTGATAAATAATAAAATAAAAAATAAAAAAATAAAATAAAATAAAATAAAAACATTCATAGGACACCTTGATAAATAATAAAATAAAAAATAAAAAAATAAAATAAAATAAAATAAAAACATTCATAGGACACCTTGATAAAAAAAAAAAAAATAAAATAAAATAAAATAAAATAAAATAAAATAAAATAAAATAAAATAAAATAAAATAAAATAAAATAAAATAAAATAAGGACACACTAATTTCACTGTTTTCAAAGGTGATACCTTATATATAGGACTCCTTGATAATAAAATAAAATAAAATAAAATAAAATAAAATAAGTTCGGACTCTTATTTGATTTGATTTAATAAAAAATGTTTTATTTATGCGATACCTTAAATTCATAGGACTCCTCGATCACCACCTCCAGCCGGCTGTGCTCCCCCAGAATAGGTTTCCCCATCTCCGCTATCCTCCTTGCCTCCTCCTCCTCCGCACTCAACTGTCCCTCCGGATCCTCTGAAAGCCAGAGACGATAAAAGAAAAGAGACAGACAGAAGACAGAATAGAATGGATGAGATACAACAGACCGGAAATGAAGGGCACAGCCCCTACCCGTCAATCAAAAACACAACAGCTCCACCGATCGATAAGACGCCACGTATGACAGCACGACACGCACACAAACAAAACAACACAAGCTCTGAGAGACGATCTGAATGCATGTGTGCCAGATTGTGAATCTAAGAACTACAATGCTGTTTACAACCCATTATACTTCAGTACAGAGTGAGTATAAATTGGGACTGACTGGACTGCGACAACGAAAAGTGAGATATTTTTTACTTTCTGTCTAATGCTTTGAACTCTCTCTCAACGGTCAGCGTTTGATCCCTCATTTCACACCGTAATCACATCCCTCATGGCTGAGGGAAGCTTTTAGCCCCTTCTCTCCTCTCTGCTGAATGTGTAACATGAGGGTTAGTGTGGACACATGTCAGTTGATCAGAGGTTGATCTGAAACCTTACCTTGGTTCAGCAGCAGGGCTGCGTGATGTAAGGAGGGACAAGAGAGATGGAGTTAGTGCTGGAGATGAGTTTACTCCATTAATAAACACACATATACACACACACGCACACACACACACATATCCCATGATTGTGGCTCTGCTCCAAACCCTAGTGAGCTGCTTCTCTGAATACTAAAACAGCATCCTGACAAAAACAGCAATTCATAAGTGACTGATTTTAAACGCCGAGACAAATAGTGTTTTCCACATCACGCACCCAAGCAACACTGCTGCTAACAGTTGAATCCATTAGTGTCAAATAGTTTGACTCCAGCAGAGCAAAGTCCCTTTAAGGCAACTCAGTGCATTTGGTGACCATCTTAAAAACACCCTCAGGCTGCTGTTTTACAGCGATGCAGGAGCATCTGCTGTTTACTGAATGAGGAACGACTGGAAAACAGTTTGTCAAGATTACACTTTAAGAAAAAAATCAGCAATAAAGTCTAACAGAAATTGCATGCAAATTATTTTTAAGGGGTTGCTAGGTTAACATATAATGTTTGGTTTTTATTGTTGTTGTTATTTATGATGGTGATTATTGTTGTTGGTATTTATAATGATATTATTTATTATTACCCAGTATTTGCTTTTTATTATGTCACTTATACTAATACTAATACTAATACTAATACTAATACTAATAATACCCAATATTTGTTTTATATACCAAATATATGTTTATTTAATCATTTCAATAACAATAATAATAATAATAATAATAATAATAATAATAATAATAATAATAATAATAACTTATTGTTATTATTTAATAAAATGATAAAGAACATACACAAAAAATGTGAAGTTTTTATTTTTATTTGATAAAAACTACAAGTGTTATGAAAATAATAATAATAATAATAATAATTGTTTTAGATACCCAATATTTGTCTTATAGCATTTCAGTAATAATAATACTTAATATTTGTTTTATATACCCAATATATGTCTTTTATTATTGCAACAACAACAACAACAACAACAACAACAATAATAATAATAATAATAATAATATATTTTAACATGTTTATTAATATTATTTAATAAAGTGGTAAAAAGCATACACAAAATTAGATTAAATATTTCTTTTTTATCTGATAAAACCTACAAGTATTATGCAACTAATAATAACAATAATAATAATAATAAATATTATTATTATTATTATTATAACCATTATCAATAATAATACCCAATATTTGTTTTATATACCCAATATATGATTTTATCATTTCAAAAATAACAATATTAATATATTTTAACATGTTTATTAATATTATTTAATAAAATGGTAAAAAGCATACACAAAATTAGGTGAAATAATAATAATAATAATACCCAATCTTTGTTTTATATACCCAATATATGTTTTTTATAATTTCAATACTACTACTACTGATAATAATAATCTATTTTAATATGTTCATGATTATTATTACATAATAAAATTATTAAAAAGCATTCACAAAATTATGTGAAATATGTTTTTATTTGATTAAAACTACAAGTGTTATGCAAATGAAAATACAAATGCTCTATTTTCTGTTGATACTTTTTAATACTAATTAAAAATAGTTTAAGAGTTTAAATAAAACTACATATAAAATAGTTTAATATATTTATAAACATATAATATAATCATCTTATGTTTATAGAAATATATGTGTCTTTTAAATGTATAAAAACACCATTACTACCTTTACTAACTTTTAATGTTAATTAATATACATTGCTACTATTATTAAAATGCAAATTTAAGAACACTACAGAAAAATATTGTGTGAAATTTATATATATATATATAAATATATATATATATATACTTACTGTATTATATAATTTTATTTATTTTAATATTTACTGTATATAATACAATGTACATAAAACAAGAAGTATGCAATGTTACCATATATTTTGGATAAAAAAAAACAATGTACCTTTAAAATCTTATTAAACAGCTTGCTTTTACAGCCTTCCATTTGGAAAAGCCTGGAACATGCCTATGAAGCCTAAAAATGCTGTCTAGGAAGGCAGCTCATTAGGGCTGGGAGTGGAGCCAATTGTATCGGAAACCACTTGAACCCGAATGTCAAATGATGCCCAAAAACCACTCTAAAAACTAATAGAGCTAATCTCATAGTCATTATAGTGCGACACACATGCATGCTATACACACACCTGAGATTCCTCTCTTCAACCAGCGCGGTTCCTCAAGAACGATGTAGAAATTCTCATGTTTCTCGTACTCTTCATCATCAATGATCCTCACCTGAAGGGTCTGACTGCAGACACAAACACACACAAACACACGCACACAAACAAGCACAAGTAATCAGGCATTCAGGTGGTGGCTTTGAAGTCTCACATCGATTACTGGGACAAGTGACAGAAAATTGCGACTAAATAGGAAAATGTCAGAAGGCTGCATAATGACACATACACACACACACACACACACACACACAATCACATACACAACACACACACAGCCTTATAAATACTTAATGCTGTTCCTCTGGGGTCATGAACAGCAGTGCACCACCCTGACATGAAATCACATTAAAAGAGCTGATGAATGAACACACATACACACATACACACACACACACACACACAAGGCACAAAAACATGCTCACACAAATCATGGAAAATGTCAGCATTTAAATCACTTCAAAAGATTGCATGTCAATATTTAATCACATTCATAGACACACACACGCTCACACTCACAATAAAACGTGCAAATATAAACCTCATTGCACATAAAACTAAATTAACAATGCTTTGTGAGGGTGCTAATTTAAGTGGTGTTGAATTTACCTCCAGCACTGACAAACACAGGAAAATCGTAATGTTTAGTGCTCATCCATAATGTAGGACAGTGTCACGTTCATCCGGGAAAGACAGAAAAAACTCCAGACAGATGGAAGCGTTGCATCCGCTAATGATTTTACTGGCTCACATATAAGATGTAGGCACGCAAGCATCACTGTCAATATCGCTCCTACTCCAGGGATTTGAACAAGCCCCGCCGAACATAAGTAATACCTCAAAAGAGAGGGATGAGCTGTTACTTTACTAGGAGATTAGATACAGGATCTAGGGTTTTCCGGAGTGGTTACCAGGAAGTTGCTAAGCAACTTGGAATGTTATTTCACCTATTTTATTGCCCACCAGGTGACATTTTCCACACTGGAGGAGAAAACCAAGCCATATCTAGAGAAGAGATGCCAAGGTGCAGGACTCTTCTCATCTGAGTCAGTTAGCAACTCTTTAGTAACCACACATAGCACCCAAGCAACCCCCTATTGTGCCCTAGCAGCTATATAGTAACCACTCAGAACAACTTAGCAACTGCCTAGTAACTCTCTAGTAACCACTCAGAACACCCTAGCAACGCCCATTGTGCCCTAGCTACTATATAGTAACCACTCAGAACAACTTAGCAACTACCTAGTAATGCTCTAGTAACCACTCAGAACACCCTAACAACCATCAACTGTGAACAAGCAACTATATAGTGACCACTCAGAACAACTTAGTAACTGTCTAGTAAGTCTCTAGTAATCACTCAGAACAACTTGCTCTCCTGTAACCACTCAGAACAACTTAACAACTGCCTAGTAATGCTCTAGTAACCACTCAGGACACTGTAACAACTTCCTAGCAACTCTTTAGTAAACACTCAGAACATCCTAACAACTACATAGCGATGCCACAGCAATCACTCAGAGGATCCTTGCGTTGTGGAAGTGAGCTATGCAGACAAATACAGCTTTTCTTGTGTTTTTCATACTCACGTTGTCTGGTCGTTGGTGAATTCCAGCTCTCCATGTGTGTCCTCATAGTCGACCCCTCCCCCTTGGGCCGTTCCAGGCTCTGTGTGGTATGGAATGATCACGGTTCCACGAGCGCCAGAGTTCCGGACCACCGTGACCTCCATGGTACCCACGCTCTCACTCACTCGCACTAGGCGATCCGTGAAAGTGAAGATCCCCGCATGGTCGTCGTCCAGGATGGTGACCGTGGCCATCAGTGGTTCCACCAGCCGGGCCTTGGGAGCCTGATCCGCGTCGTCACTCTCAAACATACCCTCTGCATCACCGACACGGAGGTTCAGTAAACGCACAAAGAAATGCTCGTCTTCTTCAAAGATGTCATCGTCGATGATGCCCACCTAGAAAGACAAACATACTTTCCATTAAACAGTTTTGCTTCAGTAAAGCTCAGAACATGCACAGAACTAGTTCTTGGACAAGTACACCAAGGAATTAACATTCATCTCACATGGACTTGTAGACCTTAATCCTCTCTGAGCTTTTTGGCAAAGAGACTTTCAATCATTGTCACTCAACTACAGCATTGTTGCCATGGAATCATGGTCCTGTCCATCTCAGTGGAGTGGACGTTTATCTAAAATTAAGTGTACTACATAAGAGACAGAGTATTTTTTCTTTGGAAACTGTCGTTAAGATACAGAATTAAGCATTGACCTTGGGACAAGAACAATTCTTACTAATGGATGTAAAAGAATCAGTACTACTGTAGATTAAATCTTTTGGTCTAGGTCTATGTTGGACCAAACTCTATTTTGTGGACATGTTCTTAGAAAACTTACATAGAAAGCAATTTTCATACAAAGTTCGGATACCTGAGACCACCCCAATCGAGACCAGATCCACTAGCAGGCAGTTCAACTTATTAACCAGCTAGACCACCTTGAACCAGCCAATGACCATAAATGGTCAGTTTGGACAAGGTAGAAACCATGTAAAAGCATCCACCAGTTTCAGCTGGACCAAACTTTATATTGTGGACATGTTCTTAGAAATTCATGTAGAAAGCAAGTTCAACTTATTAACCAGATAGACCAACTTAGACTAGATAATGACCTTAAATGATCAGTTTGGACAAGGTAGAAATCATGTAAAACAGGAGTACGCAAATTCTGTCCTGGAGGACCGACGTCCTGCAGAGCTTAGCTCTAACTTGCCTCAACAAATCTGCCTGGAAGTTTCTAGCATGCCTAGTAAGAGCTTGATTAGCTGGTTCAAGTGTGTCTAACTGGGGTTGAAGCTAAACTCTGCAGGACACCACCCCTCCAGGACAGAGTTTGGGCACTCCTGATGTAAAACCATCTATCAGTTTCAGCTGGACCAAACTGCATGTTGTGGACATATTCATAGAAAAACTTCTTATAACTCAAATGTCACAGAAATACTGATTTGAAGATCAATCGTTGTTCACTTCAGAGTATTTAGATATTTAAGACCCTCCATTAGTCAAGCCTGGAGGGCCACTGTCCTGCAAAGTTTAGCTGCAACCCTAATCAAAGCTAATCAATGTCTTCAAGATCACTAGAAAGCTACAGACAGGTGTGTTTGATTAGGGTTGTAGCTAAACTCTGCAAGACAACGGCCCTTCAGAACCAGCTAATGACCATAAATGATCAGTTTGGACAAGGTGTAAACCATGTCAAACCATGGGTGTCCAAATCTGTTCCTGTAGGGCCACTGACCTGCAGAGTTTAACTCCAACCCTAATTCACCACATCTGAACCAAAGTAATCAAGGTCTTCAGACTCACTAGAAACATCCAGGCAAGTGCGTTGGAGCTTGTTGGAGCAGCACTGGACAATCACTAGCAGGCAATCCAGCTAAATAACCATCTAGACAAGCTTGGACCAACTGACCATTAATGATCCGTTTGGACAAAGTAGAAGGGTTTCAACTGGTAGACAAGATTTCAGACAGATTTTCCTTTCACTCCTCACCTTAATGTCTTTCCTGGTTTCTCCTGGCTTGAACACTAGCGTGCCTTCGCAGTACTCATAATCTGATCCAGCATTGGCTGTGCCATCTTCCGTACAGTAGTCAACATAGAAAGTGCTCTCGCCCAGACCTCCTCGACACACCACTGGTATTGTGATGGTGCCGCAGTTCTCCATGCACTGGCTGTGCGCACTCTCGAAGGAGATGTGGCTGCAGACAGCCAAGTCGTCTTCCTCTGAAGCCTCATCGCCGCCCACCACAACAGCACGGCGAGCGTGATCGGCTGCATGTTTTTTCAGCACATTACCAGCCCCAATCATCATGCGCGTGGCTTGGACACGATAAAAGGCACGGCTCTTTTGCTGATGGAGGAGGGCGTAGTAGTTGGCCAACTCTACCAGCTGATCCAACTCTTTATCCGGATATTTCTGCTTCAGGTCCTTCAGGATACGGATCACCTGCCAAGAAACATTCAAAGGTCAAGGAAAGTGCTGTGCATTGAAAGTTCTGTCAGCATTTACTCACCCTTGTGTTGTGCCAAACCAGAAAATCGAAGTAGCTTTCAAATTTGAAAGCTTGCGGATATTCAAACTTTATTCTGTAAGACCCAATATGCCAGAATTGATGTCAGTGACACCAAACGGCATTGGTTCTCACACATCATGATTCATCGACAATTGCAAATTAGATTTGCGAGCTACAGTAAGAGGAAATATTTTTGCCTAAACAACTTAAATTTTGGCCTGTTCCTCACATTAAGCCATCATTTTACTCAAGAAGACTTGGAATATAGCACTTTAGCTGTATGGACTTCTTTTATGGATATTTTTGCTATTTCCTGGAGTTACATTTCAATGCTTTTGCGTTTTTTCATGTATTGCATTCTCTGGCAAAAGTATTGCATTACTCAGAGAAATTTGCATATGATCTGAAAACTTTTCGCATTGTTTCAGAAAAGTATAGCGTTACTCAAAGAAACTGCATTACTCAGAAAGGAACAATTTTGCAAGTGAATGTGTAAGCATTGAAATATAATTTTTCCTCCCAATTTTTTAGTTTATTTTTTATATTTTTTATGCCTTTATTTGGACAGGACAGTATAGAGTAAAAAGGAAAGCACTGGGTGGAGAGAAAGGGGAGCGGGAGCGAAAAAGTACCACAAGACGGGATTCGAACCTGGGTTGCCGTGAGTGTAGTTGCACTGTGTGTCGGTGCCAAGCGTGCCGCACAAGTCCTGAAAAGTGAAGCCAAAGTGTTTCAATGGCCCCAGGTGGCACACTGCAGTATAGGTCATAAACCCTGTCCTCTCCATGTAATCTAATTGGACGTGAGCCAAACTAAATAATGAAATTACACTTCATTACACTTCCATCATTTGAGGTAGTTCTTATCATGCTGATTTACGCTCAAGTGTTCGTTTTTTTAATGAGTTTGCTTCTAGGTAGTTATTTAATGGTATAAAAACAGGGTGTGGTGTCATGATTGTGAGCTTGCGATTGCGTCTGCGGGAGTTTGGGTGGTACTTTGATACTGCGGCTCCACCTCACAACACTACTGTGCAGACTATGGCTCCAAACGAATCTCTACTGCGCAGACCCTGGCTCCAAATGCCGTCATTTTCCCAAGATGACAGCGGCCATACTGAGATGTTTTGGCTTCACTTTTCTATAGTGGAATGAAGCGGAGATGCATTGCCCATCTTTTTTACAGTCTGTGGACTAACCACGAGGCTATTGGTGCCAACATAGGTGAAGTTTCTTGGGTGAGTGCAAAAACTTTACGAGAGAATGAGAATGCATTGAAATTACATTTTTCCTCCCATAACCATATTTCTTTAGGGGCTCCATACTTTTTAGTACAGTGTCTCAGTTTGTCAGGAGGAGAAACATGTGGACCAAGGTGAACTTCCTTTTATTTATGACTGTGTGTGAGTACTGACATATAAATGTTACTGTTTAAATGACTGTGTTTGTCTTTTCTCACCTCCTTACGGCTCTCGTCTAAGTCCTTGGCACCTTCCATGTAAACGGTCGTGCTGTTGGAGTTGGGTAGAGTTGCCATGGTGCCTGTTGTGCCAGTTCCATCCTGGTAATGTTCCTGTGTGCCCATCCCTTCGGCTCTCAGTGGAAACTTGCCATCCATCATCATCTCCATACCTTTGGGGGTCATGTCCCCCTCGGTCTCCACAACAACTCCTGTCCTTTTGTCGGCCCGGTAGCGCTTGGCCATGTACTTGTAGAAAAGGAGGCGACGATCAGCGATCCAGGCCAGAATCACACAAACAGGGAAATAGCAGAGAGTGACCAGAGCTTCCCATACCTACAACACACACATACACAGCAATACAGCAAACACAAAGTAAACAGATTAGCGCTTTGGAAAGAAAAGACCACAGCAGGCCAAAAAAAAAAAAAAACAAACAAACAAAAAAAAACACACACAACCCAAGCAAAAAACACTTGCTACATTAAACTTTAACAGATAGAGACAAACAGCTTGGTACCAGCTCACTTCACCCTTACAAATGCTTACAAATGACTCAATATGGTCTTGTTTTCTAAAGTACCAGTAGATAACAACATTTATAATCGTTTTATGTGGCTTGGCAAAGTACAAATTGTTTGTCACACACATATTGTACTTGTAAATATGAGCAAATTTCCCAACAACATGCTTAGATCACATTACAAGTTTATAAAAAGTATACATTTTCCATTTAGGAAAAACAAACAAACATGTTTTTAGGCGGGTTCATATATTTTTGCCACTATTTTTCATTTATGTACATTTCTGTGCCAAACTCTCATAAACATAACATGCCCAGTCATTTTTTTTTGGCAATTCTCAATATTCTCAATGGTGATCCTCATTAGATTCTCATTACTGTTTATCATTATTTTTCACATTTCAGTAATGAGAAAAAGATTTTTAGCCATTCACTAATGAGACTTGGGATTATCTTAACTGGCATGAAGATATTGTCACAATACAAAAAAAGGGTTTCATTTTCAACACACATGTATATATATATATATATATATATATATATATATATATATATATATATTTTTTTTTTTTTTCCCCGTTTTTGCAAATAAACTCTTCATATACACTTATTAAAATTTATATGTATACACAACTTATTATTATTATATGCAGAATTATGCATGTACTGTATGTTACTTTGCATATGACTAAACTGATGTGTACATCATAAAAACTGAATAAAAACTTGATATATGTCCTAGACCTAATCTTAACAGGTGTTTGTGAGATTCACTTACATACAGAAATACATTGGCACACACACACACGCACGCACCTCGACGACTCCAGGTGAGATGACTGACAGGATCAGGTAGAGCCAGATGTAAGCGAAGATACTCCAGAAGGCGGTGATGAAGAAGACTCTCAGATGTTTGATCTTCCTCACCTCTCCGTCAGGAATCACCCACACGCAAATTCCAATGATCACAAACATATTAAAGGCAGCGCTGCCCACGATGGTGCCCGGACCGAGCTCACCGGACTCAAACCCATGACCACACACCTGAAATAAACACACATGGCAAAATCAGCCAGTCACAACATATCTGATGCTTAATATGGAATTTGGAAACCAAGATTATACTGTGGGCGGGGCTACTCAGTATGACATAACAAAATAGAAACTACTGATAATTATGACCCTGGACCACAAAACCAGTCTTAAGTAGCACAGGTGGGGTAGCAATAGCCAAAAATTGTATTGTATGGGTCAAAATGACCACTTTTTCCTTTATGTCAAAAATCAATAGGATATTAAGTAAAGATCATGCTCCATGAAGATATTTTGTTAATTTCCTACCGTAAATATATCAAAACTTAATTTTTGCTTAGTAATATGCATTGCTAAGAACTTTATTTGGACAAATTTAAAAGTGATTTTCTCAATATTTAAATTTTTTTGCACCCACAGATTCTAGATTCTAAATATTGTCCTATCCTAACAAACCTTACATCAATGGAAAGCATATACATCAGCTTCCAGATGATGTATAAATCTTAATTTAAAAAAATTTACCCTTATGACTGGTTTTGTGGTCCAGGTTCACAATTGCTGTGAAGTGTTTAATATATAGAGATTGTTTAAAATAAAATAAAATTAACATAAAAAAGCATTTATTGCTTGAACTCCAAACATAAAAGCTTTCAAATTATTAAAACTGGTGTTAATTTAGTATTATATATTCTATGATATTATTTGTGAATATTTCAAATTATCTTTTTTTTTTTTTTTCATATTTTCAGTTTTTGCCTTTACTTTAGTTTTAGTAATTCTGTTATGTACTCACATATTAGTTTAATTTGTTTAAATATTTCGATTTAGCTTTAATTTTTTAAATTCAAGATTCAAGTAATTTTAGTACTTCACGTTACACTTATTTTACTTTGTTGCAAATGCAACATTTGTAATTCTCATTTAAGTTTTTAAGAAAAACAAAATAATTTTAAATACGTTTTTACATTTCTTATTTTTAAAATTGAAGTTTGAGAAATACAATTTTTAAATTCAAGTTTGAGTAAGTTCAGCTTTGTTGTAAATGCAACATTTCTTTGCAACATTTAGTTTTTCACCTACAATGTAAAAAACAAACAAACAAACAAACAAAACGATTTGTTGAGTGAACTTAAAATTATTTGTTACCCTGTTGCCTTAAAATTTTAAGTTCAGTCAACTTGAAATGTTAAGTTGTACTAAGTAACAACTAGATATTTGAGTTGACTAAACAAAAAATTTGGTTTGTTAAACTTAACAGCTGGGCTTGCTACCAAACTGCCTTAAAATTTTAAGTTGAATCAACTCAAATATCTAAGTTGTCACTTAGTACAACTTAACATTTCAAGTTGATTAAACTTTATTGAGTTTACTGAACCGGCAGCCGGGTAACAAATTGTTTTAAGTTGACTCAAATTGTTTTTACAGTGTAATAAGTTAGTTTTAATATTTTTTTTTAAATAAAAATTGTAATAAAATTTTAATTCAAATCTAAGTATTTTTTATTTCAAGTTTAAGAAATTGTAGTACTTCAGGTAAAATTCAGTTGCAAATGCACAATTTCTAATTTTCATTAAGTTTTCATCAAGTTTTTCAAATTTAAGTTAGTTTTTAATATTTTTTATTGAAAAATGTTATAACATTTTTAAATTCAAATAAGTATTTAAGTACTTTTAGTACTTCAGGTTAAATTCAGCTGTAAATGCACAATTTCTAATTATCTAAACTAGGTAAATTTCTAAACTAAAGTTTTTTTTCATCTAATATTTGTATTTTCTTTCAGCTTTTCAGATTTTGAAAACAATTTTTGAATAGGTTTAGTTAAAAATATCAACACTGAAGATGAATAAGTAAATAAAACAAGCAAATTGTGAAAGAAAAACAATACTATGCAATGTTTTAAAAGTGTACAATTATGTGTACAATTATAAACAGTCAAGATAATGCATTGTTTTATGTTGCAATTTATTATTCATTTATTAAGTTATTATTCCTACTAGTATCTAATAGTGTAGGTTGACAGCATTTTATTTCCCTAAAAGTTAAGGTTAATTTTGTGCCATCATGTTAGTGTCACATCATACACCTAAATCTCAGCAAATGTTGAGTTTTGAATGTTGGAAGTCTAATTTCATTGTAAATTCATGCTTTCCAAGTTGAACAGAGCACAGTATTCAGTCTATGCAAACACATCAGTGTTTAAAAGCTGGAACTGAATAAAATAACAGTCAGAACAATTAAACAACAGACGGATTGGGTCACTTTCCATTCAACATCAGATCAGTGGGTGTTGTTCACATTCAATAGCATTCAATGCATTGAATGCAAGATATGTCACATTCAGTGAACATCCTTGAAAACGAAGTGAATGTCCTTGGGTAAGAATGAAATAAAAAGCATGCAGGTGTTGGTTATCAACACATGTGGCTCTATCACTGATCTATCATTCTCTATATCAACACCAGCCCAGAGCGGCGAGCCTTTGGGATCGGTCTGTGACAAACAGATAATTCACCCGCGCCTGCCTTCCAGCTGAGCTTGCGATGGGATTTCACACTTCTGACGGCAAAAATCCACTGAATATTTTGCCTGACTGTGACTCCTTCACCGAAGACCGCAATATCTCCAGATGAACGATGCACTGCGATTACGTTGTTTGGATGCGATAGCCTTACAACAATAAAACCCGCTGTGTGCGTGAAACCTTTGAGTGAAGCGCGGTGGCCTGACGGATGTCCTAACACATTAGATCTCGTGATGCAGAGTGACAAACAACGCGGAGAGACAAATGTGAGGCAATAAAGCTGAGCTAGACGTGCTAAATGATGGCCGACACAGCGGTGCGTGTCTCCCGCAGGCAGACTCCCACAGATCTGAGAGGGCTGACATGTCGGTTTCATGCGGGGGACGGCGAGGGACGAACCGGGTGAGTTCTGTCTCATTAATAAACATGATCTGGACCCTTATTAGCGGAGCTGCGGTCTGTAGGCCACAGCTTACACAGCATGGATCTTGCTAACTATCTCCATCTTGAAGGGCCACGATGATGTTTAACCCATCAAAATGGTTTGACAAATACAATTTGTTGTCCTGTTTATACAATAACATTAAGTGCCCTGGTGAAAAAACACAACAAAAAGTCTGAAAACCCCACTACAAGCAGAAAACCAGGTCAGGGTTCAGATGAGAAAACCAGATTAACTGGTCTGGTTTTCACTCAGAAATGAGTACATTTTACAATTACATAGAAACTATTTATACATTTATTTTTAATATATCGAATTCGTTTTTATTTTTATATTTTCAATTTTTATTTTTGTCATTTTTATTCATTTCAGTTTTTTTTTTTTTTTTTTTTTAAATGTCTATATACGTTATTCATTTTTTGAAATTCAGTTTCAGTTTTAGCTATCAAGTCAGGTAAAAAGGTTTGGAAACCAGTTGAAATAAAACAAGTGTCTTATATTTTATTATATTTTTCAGTTAATTTTCATTTTATTTCAAGTAACAAAATTTTTCATGTTTTTAGTTTTACTTAACTGTAACTATAACCCTAAAACAGCAAGTAACACACAGAATTAAACTTTTAAAAGTAGAAGAACTGAAATAGTCTTTTCATGTAAAACACTCCAATAATCGTTTTGTTTACTACTACTGTTTTTAACTGTATATTACTGTTAATACTGTGTATATTACTGTGTATTACAGTATTTTGTGAATACATTGAAATAGATTTTATTTTTTATATTCTATATATATATATATATATATATATATATTTAATTTTAAAGTTTTAGGTATTTTATTCTGTGTTTTTGTCATTTTTTATTTTTTGGTTTGGTTATTTTGATTTTAATTTCAGTTAATGTTTTATATTATTATTTTTTTTTTCCCAGCTAATTTGTATTTTAAGTAAGAATTTTTTTAATGCTGTGTATTGCAGTCTTTTGTGAATATACTGAAATAGATTTTATATTTATATCTTTTTTTATATTTTATATATATATATTATATTACTATTAAAATATATATATTATTTTAATTTTAAAGTTTTAGTTATTTTTTGTGTGTTTTTGTAATTTTTTTAGTTTTCGGTTTGGTTGTTTTGGTTTTAATTTCAGTTAATGTTAATGTTTTTGAAATATTTTATTTTATTTTTTTCAGTTAATTTGTATTTTCTTTTTAAGTAACATTTTTTTATGCTTTTAGTTTTCCTAAAACTAATCATTTTGTTTATTACACTAAAAAATATTTTTTACTGTGCATTACAGTTAATACTGTGTATATTACTGTGTATTACAGTATTTTGTGAATATACTGAAATAGATTGAATTTTTATTTTTTTATATTAAAAAAAAAAAAAAAAAAATATATATATATATATATATATATATATATATATATTATTATTTTAATTTTAATGTTTGAGTGATTTTTTGTGTTTTTTTATTTCAGTTAATTTAAATTTAAACATTACATTTCAGTTAATGTTTAATGTTTTTTATGGATTTAAGAAGTCAGAAGCAGACGGCATTAGGACTTTCTAATTTTTAAAAAGTTTCTTGCATTAGAAAAACAAAATGTGTACCTGCGAGCAAGATGAATCACAGAAAAACAGAAAGACTACATTTTAAAATGCAAAACATTCTCATAGCTAAAAGGCAAAGCTAAAAGCCACAAAATGTATATTTTAATTACATGAGTATATGAATTATGTATGGATTATGCTTCAATACAAACGGAATGATCAGACAAAGCACCATTTAAATTATGAGTGGTAACGCTGCTAATGAAATAGTAAAACCTCAGGCTACGCTAATGAGGGTTTATCCATCTGCTGTGAATGTAATTAGTGGTTATGTGGTTAATTGATACAAAAGATTTCCCGGCTAGCACATTTTGTCATTTTAAAGTCTCACCCACCTCAATGACAGACAGGAGGATTTCAGGGGCGGAAGATCCAAGCGCCATTAGAGTCAAATTGGACACGGTTTCGTTCCAGATTCTCACAGTGGCCACTGATGTTTCTCCGTTTGGCATAGTGATGGTCACTTCTTTCTCCTGACGGATCAGAGGGGAACATGTTAAGGATACAGTCTGCTAGTCCCTATTGCTAGGTAAAAGCCTGACAGGTTTTTTAGCAGAATTGCCGTATTTGAATGTTTGGAAGCAGAAAATGGAAACATTCATGAATTTTAAATATATACAGACATATACTGCTTTTATGTGAATATATAAAGGGACATTTCTAGTTTCAGCATTATTTTTTCTTCAGACAGTCTTCTTTAAAAGTAATAAGCATCAGCTCTATGCAAAGTCACATTTGTTTTTACTGCATAAAATTCAACAATTTGCACACAGAGCCGCATTTAGATCTCTATATCTCTGAATTGAACATTGTTTATTTTTAAGGGCCCTAAAAATCAACATACTATAAGAAAAGTTTGCATATATCTCGAGTTATATGCACGCAAACTTTGGAAAAAGAGCATCTTTGGCACCTAGTGTACATAGAGTGAAACGAGATATATTTAGTTTCAACATTATTTGACATTATCCCAATAACTCTGGGAATGAACTATTTAGGGTTTAAAAAATTTAGACTCCAATAGAAAAGTTTGTTAAGAAGCAGAACATAATATCATATTAAGATATCTTTAATATTTCTTGAGTTACAGGCTTGCAGACTTTGCAAAACTAATATTTTGGGAACTTTTCTAGGGTTCTATGCAATTGTTTTGGGAGTGGGAAAGAACATTTTCTCAACATGTTTCAACATTCTTTAAAAGGAAAAAAAGCATCACATGTATGCAAAGCAAACCACATTTAGTTTTTGACCACTAAAAATGTGTACAATTTACACCTGAGATCTTGCATCTCCGGAACTGAACCATATAGAGCCTTTAAAATGAAAGAAATATTTGTTAACATCTAAACAGAGATATCATTAATACTTCCTGAGTTATAGATAAAAAAGCTTTTTTTCCCCATTTTTAAACTGTCACCACTGGCACATAAAGCAACAAATACGGCTAAAGTCAATATATTTTACTAACTGACAAACCAATTTCTGTGTAAAAATAAAATAACCATGCTGCAATCTTTCTCAAGTCATTTTTCACCTTATAATTTGGCTTCAAATGGGTGAAAATTATCATTCTGACATCCTTCTACAAAATACTGGATTACTCAGTAATTATACATCTTTGACATTTAATATTTTGGTTTTCGTCACTAATTATGTTTGTCATTCTTCAATAAAACATTAACAAAATCAAAAATTTTAGTTGGGGAACTTTCTGAAATTTGGTTGACTTGACAGAATGTTAATGACATTAATAGCTAATGGCTATTTCAGACTTCTGACTAATTGTAAAACAGTCATTTTAGGGCAAACAGCTACAGTTTAGTTCTTAGACCACTGAAAATGCATACAGTTCAACAATTTGCACATAGAGCGGCATTTAGATCTCCATATCTCTGGAACTGAACAACATAGGGCCTTAAAAAACACACTAAAAGAAAAGTGTGCTATTTTTAATACTTCTTGAGTTACAGGCATGCGAACTTTGGAAAAAAGAGCATTTTTGGCATCTTTTTGTTTTGATAAAGGGAAACCATACAACAGTATTTGTACATACATTTTCTACCACTGAAAATGCATAAAATTCAACCATTTGCACATTGAGTGGCATTTAGATCTCCATATCTCTGGAACTGAACAACACAGGCCCTTAAAACTAAACACACTAAAAGAAAAGTTTGTTAATAATTAGAATCTAAAATCATTTGTGGGACCTTTTTGTCCATATTTGGTTTCTGACCACTGAAAATGTGCACAATTTTACATTTCACCCATGGAGCCACATTGAGATCCCAAAAGCTCTGAGAATGAACCATTTAGGGCCTTAAAAAGGTAGATTCCAAAAGAAAAGTTTGTTAAGAACCAGAATGTAAAATCGTATTAAGATCCAAATATTATTATTTTTGGAACTCAGACAGGGTTCTATGCAACTGTTTTGACAGAGGGAAAGAAGACACATTTCTAGTTTTAAAATTATTTACTTTTCAGACATTCCTCTTGTTTTTCTTTTTTTTCATTATTTGCTCTTTAGACAGTCTTTAAATACTGTAAGTATCAGCTCTATGCAAAGTGACCAACATATGGTTTTTCTACCATTGAAAATGCATAAAATTTAACAATTTGCACATCAAACGGCATTTAGATCTCCATATCTCTGGAACTGAACAACACAGGGCCTTGAAACTAAACACACTAAAAGAAAAGTTTGTTAATAATTAGAATATAAAAGGATACTGAGATATTTTTAATACTTCTTGAGTTACAGGCACGTAAACTTTGGAAAAAAGAGCATCTCTGGCACAAACAAGATACATTTAGTTTCAACATTATTTGACATTACGTTTTAGAATAAATAAATAAATAATAAATAAATCAGCTGCATGCAAAGTGATCCATATTTGGTTTCTGACCACTAAAAATGTGCACAATTTTACATTTCACCCATGGAGCCACATTAAGATCCCAATAACTCTGGGAATGAACCATTTACGGCCTTAAAAATTTAGATTCCAATAGAAAAGTTTGTTAAGAGCCAGAATGTAAAATCATATTATAATATTTTTTAATATTTCTTGAGTTACAGACTTCCAAACTTATTTTGGCACTCAGACTCGGGTTTGTTCTATGCAATTCTTTTGAGAGTGGAAAAGGAGATGCAGTTCTAGTTTCAACATTATTTGTTCTTCAGACAATCTTCTTTAAATACTATAAGTATCAGCTCTAAGCAAAGAGACACACAATTGTTTTTTTACCACTGAAAATGCATAAAATTAAAATATCTGCAAATAGAGTGGCATTTAGATATTCATATCTCTGGAATCGAACAACAGAGGGCCTTAAAACTAAACACACTAAAAGAAAAGTTTGTTAATAAATACAATCTAAAAGGACACTGTGATATTTTTAATACTTTTTGAGTTACAGGCACATAAACTTTGGAAAAATAGCATTTTTGGCACCTAGAGGTAAACAAGATACATTTCATTCAACATTATTTGGAATTACTTTTTAGGAAAAAAATAAAAAATAAATAAATCAGCTGCATGCAAAGTGATCCATATTTGGTTTTTGACCCCTGAAAATGTGCACAATTTTACATCGTACTCATAGAGCCATATTGAGATCCCAAAAACTCTGGGAATTAACCATTTAGGGCCTTAAAATGTAGATTTCAATAGAAAAGCTTGTTAAAAACCAGAACGTAAAATCATATTAAGATATCTTTAATATTTCTTGAATTACAGGCTTGCATACTTTGAAAAAATAATATTTTTGGAACTCTTCAGACATTCCTTTAAAAAAAAAAAAGTATCAACTGCAAAAGCGACCCACATTTGGTTTTTGACCACTGAAAATGTGTACAATTTACACCTGAAGCTGCACTGAGATCCCTGTATCTCTGTAACTAAACCATATAGAGCCTTTACAACGAAGATACCAAAAGAGATGTTCGTTAACAATAAGAACTATCTAAACAGATATTGAGGTATCATTAATACTTCCTGAGTTATAGTCATTAGAAAAAGCAATTTTCCCCATTTTTAAACTGTCACCATTAGCATATAAAGCAACAAAGATGGCTAAAGTCAATATATTTTACGGGCCAACCAATCTCTGTGTCAAAATAAAATAATGATACTGCAATCTTTCCCGAGTCATTTTTCACTCTATAATTTGGCTTCAAATTTGGCTTCTATTTATGTTTGTCTTTCTTCACTAAAAATTCTAGCTGGGAAGTTTCTTAAATTTGGTTGATTTGACATGGAATGACGCATTCGTTCATTTGATTGACTGCTAATGGCTACTTCAGATTTCTGACTAATTGAAAAGCAGTCATTTTATGGCTGACAGCTGCAATTTTTTTCTATTGGACTATGGCGAAGTCCTTTTTGTTTCCCAGTCTAGTAAAGAGATGCCAAACTGTATCAAAACCCTGAGGCACAGACAACCAGCACACTCACTCTCCACAACTCAATAACGCTCCTGAAGCGTCGGTTTGCTGTCAGGGCTTGTAATTCTGGCATTGTGTTTTTATTGTTAAGACTTTCATTGCACCTAGATTCAGACAAAGTGTCATGGTTCAGCTGTTTCTTTTGAGACGAAAGAGTTCAAGTCTAGTTTTTTTCAGCCTGGAGGCTCTAAAGTGTGTGTGGCGCAGCCTCTGATCCAAAGCTGGAAATGCTTTCCTTTAATAATTTGCAACTCTCATATTAGAAACAATGACTTCTGCTCACAGTGATGCATGTGAAGCGCTCTGCGCACGGATGGATGAGACGGCTCAAGGCAAGAAAGGACTGATGCTGGATTCTTTTATTTTCTTTATGACTCAGAATTGCACAGTGTGCTTCGTCAGTGCTAATATGCACCAGTTCTGTTCTAGTTTCATGCATACAGACAGCAAAAACACTTGTGACTGTACTTTTTGGCATACTTAAAATGTGCATATCTAAACACAATAAACAGCTTCAAAGATGTTTCCAAATATTAGCTGTGTACTTGAGGCCTCGCGGTGCGAACGCAGCCGTTGACAGGCCATACACACCCTCCACAACACTTCTTTGTGTCCTTCCTTCGCTAACATATACCGACTATTTTTGGTCGTCTCTGGTGCCATTTTCACATTCGCATTTGCCACGACACTGCAGACGCGTCCTCATGTTTTGACAAGGGTGTATGGGGCTTGTTTCTAGGGGACGCTTTGATTAATGAGGTAGACTCAAAGCTGTTGGCTTTGATTTTGCAAAAGGCCGATTTACTCACCGCAGAGAGAAAGAGAGCCACTGGCTCCTCACAAAAGATCTATGTTAGTCAACCCTGCTGTGCTGAAAATCCTTTACCTCATTTGGTGTTCCCGGTCAAATATTGCTTGTATCTCTCATTATGCTTTTATTACCATATCTTGGGTTCAATTTTCTTGTCAACTTGATATCTTTCATTTAGCACAGGTTTTGTATTTTATTTTGGAAGCGATTGGTCATAGGCACCATTGATCTGAGCTCATGCACCTCAGTTTTTGAATGAAAAAAATAGTTTTGGATAATTTGTTCACTCAAAATTTGAAGTGCATAAGCTTAGATCAGTGAGGCCTAAATTGAAAAAAAAGCTAACTGAAAGAAAACAAGTTGATTTTTTATTATTATTATTTTTTAAATACTGTACTTGTATTAATTTTTAATTTAGTTTAGTTATTTAAGTATTTAAAGTTAAATGAAAAATGGGAAATGCTGCCTTTATTTCAGTTAATGTTTTGTTTTAAAATTCAAATAAGAAAAATGTGTGTGTGTGTGTGTGTTTTTAATGTATTTAGCTTTAATTTTCTATGTTTTAATGCATGCATTTTTTTTTAAATAATACACATGCAATAAAAAAAAATAGTGAATTAAAACTAAAACCATGAAAAACATTTTTCATATTGGATAAATTGAAATTAAATGAAATGAAAAAATTGAAAATGCTGCCTTGAAAATAAGCAAAATAAGTTTTTTTTTTTTCATATTTTATTTTATTTCAGTCAATGTTTTTTTTTTCCTTTAATTTTAAGTAAGGAAAATTATTTTTTTTATGATTTTAGTTTTCATTCACTATGTTTTTATTGCATGCATTTTTTAAAAGGCATGCATTTTAAAATAATATGCATGCATTAAAATATTGTAAATTAAAACTAAAACCATAGAGAACGTTTTCCTTATTGGATTAAATGAAATGAAAAAATGGGAAATGCTGCCTTGAAAATGAGCAAAAGAAGTTTAAGGGTTTTTTTATATTTTATTTTATTTCAGTTAATGTTTTTTTGTTTTTTGTTTTTTAATTTCAAATAAGGAAAATGTTTTTTATGCATTCATTTTGAAATAATATGCTGTCATGGTGCAGCATTTCTCATTTTGTTTTACTATATTCCAGATTTGTTTATAAAAGTATTTTGTAGATGTGAAAATCAATGTGTTTCCAACATCTGGATACTCTTCAAGTTCAGCAGCTGTGTAATATAAAGCTAACTAAAGAGTTTTTGATTTTGTGATTTACTTTCGGGCTGAGAAACTTAAACTTACTGACAAAACAAAAAAAGTAAAGGAAAACTAGGCTCCTTTGTAAAAGCGTTTTGGCTAATTTCCCTCTTTTGACAGGTTTATGGCGCATGAGTCAGCGGAGGTGATAAGAGTAGGCGATCTACCCTTGACAAGTGTTGACGAGTCAGTCGTTTTAGCAGAAAGAAAGAAAAAACATCAAGCACACCGTGAGCATTTGCATCCCATTAAACATTCAGAGGCTGTAGAAATAGTCACGATTGTTTTCATTTTAATAACAGCAATTACTAGCTAAACTGAGCTCTGGTGAAGGTTACGCTTTTCCAGAAAGAGTTCAGCCAAAACTGAAAATCCTGTCATTGTTTACTCACTCTTTGTGTGTGCAAAACTTACGAATCTTCATTCAGCATTTTGTCATGCAAAAACAGTCCAGAGGGGCTTTCAAGCTCCCAAAATATTCCCAAAGTCTTCTGAAGTCATATAATTGCTTTGCATGAGGATATTATTCAGCATAATTGTGTAGTTTTCACAAACATTATGAACAAATGCACCAGTTTGAACATGCATAATGAAGTTTTTACATTTACCTTTCTGTATTTGGCAGACACTTCTATCCAAATCAACTGTACACAACATTCGATGTGTGCATTTTATCAGATCATGCATTTCCAAAGATTCAAACCCATGAGCAACCACCATGATACTTAAAAGCAGACTATTTTTATGATACTTGTACAATGTTTTTGTCCTTTCTTGACAGATATGGTCATTTTCAGCTGGTTAATATTCTTTGTTTTGCATCAAATTGCTATAAAAAAGCTCATTTTCTGAAAAAACAACAGCATCTGGGTTTGTAATGACATGAGAATGAGTAAATAATACAAAAGACATGAACTATTTCTTTAACAAATGAGAAATTAAACAGTTATGCATAAATTGTTCAACAACATTGTTTAGTTAATGAACCTGACAGTAAAACATCCAAGATTATGTCAAATGATTTACTGCTGGTCAATTAACAGAAACACTACACGCAACTCCTAAAGTGGGACATAAGAACCTGTTTACCTTGGAAAATGAACCATAAATCTTAATTTTCTGCCTCATAAACCCACCACGCTTGTAGACGAGAACTCCACTCTCAGATGAAAGGTGTAAAAGCTGTTACGATGGGGTGGTATCCTTTTACAAGGTACTAAAATGTACACTTTAGGTACTAACGCATATCTTTTAGGCAGGGCTGGGCGATATGGACAAAAATATAATTACAATATTTTTCACAGTTTTCATGTACCATTAATGAGGAAAGAAATGCTTTCGAAATGTCATAGAGCTTAAGAATGAACTTGTTTGTTTAAACCCCGTGGAGTAAATTAGATTTTAATTTGCTCTAAATTCAGTGTTTTCATTATATTTATTTGGGATTCTGTGTTTTATGATTTAATACAAATTTGTCATAAAAAAATGTGTCTAAAGAAATTATTGAAACAACAAATTGAATCAACCAAAAATAAATGTAATTAATCTTAAACATTTATTTACAAACATGACATTGCTTTTTTTGTCAAATACAATGCTGCACAACAGAACTGTATAAATTAAAACATTGATTATTATTATTATTATTATTATTAAAAATATTATTATTATTTTGAGAAGTACATTGGTGACCCTGGACCACAAAACCAGTCATAAGGGTCAATTTTTAAAAACTTTCCTTAAAAAGGCGGTTAAAAACTTAAACTTTCCATTCATGTACAGTTTGTTATGATAGGACAATATTTGGCTGAGATACAACTATTTGAAAATCTGGAATCTTTTACTTTAGCTTAAATGTGGCTAAAGTAAACAGGCTCGTCACTCCACAGAGAGAAGAGAGGGGCGGGGTGAGCAGAGCTCATTTGCATTTAAAGGAACAATCCCTCAGAATGGGATGATTTTTGCAGAGCTCATTTTGACAAGGAAAAAAGGGGGTTATTTTACACAACCATTGAGAATTTTTAACCAAAGTATATTATAAACTTTTCATTAAGACCCTCAAGAATCATATCAACTTTGAACGCTTTAATAATTCCACTAATAAGCTCCTTTTATGAGTAAATATGATACAAAGTGAACTTTTTGTCTGATTCTTTGACTGAATATTGCAAGATAAGTCTCACCTGTGACGTGATGACCTCTATAGATGCCATGAATCGATCAGCGATGATGGACACTCCCAGAAACATGTACATGAGAGACACAAAATACACAATAGCCCGGATGATCTGCTCTCCCAGACTGGGATTGATGGGCTTCCACACGGGCAGGATGATTCCAGGTTTGCATTCGACCAGGTCGGTGCAAGTTTTTTTCAGAGCGGCGCCGTCGCCCTCATCCGTCAGGTTACTGTAGAGCTCTGATGGAGCTTCTGGAGCTTCGGAGGGCTGGAGAGACGGTTCTTCCCGCTGGGATTCAGGAGAACAGGATGGAGGCAGGGAAAGGACGAGGACGAGAGACAGGAGGAGGATGGGAGAGGAAAACGGTGCCATGGCCTTGCTCCTCAAAGGGCTTTGGGAGTTCAGAGGAGGAGAAGAAATAGAGGAGGTGATGCAAGACAGAGAGGAACCAGCCCACCAGGGGACCTGGAGAGAAAAGAGTGAAGAAAAGAGAAAAAACTATGAAAATGCATCTGTGAATGTCATCATCAGAATAACAAATCTCACACAGCGCTCACAATCCAACATAAATATCTCCAGGCTGCAGCTTTTGTACAGCTCGCTTTTATAGCAGAGTAAATCAAGTAGGTGATTATAAAAAAATATGTGTGATGCAGAAACCTTGGTAGAATAAAACACTGCGTAGGCAATGCAAAAGATTGCTTTCTTGAGGTGAAACATGGTTACAAGGACAACAACCTATTGCTGATGATGACTGACGGGGTGGTGTTTTCTTTTTGTTTGAAGAGCTTAGCAACAGGACATCGAGCCTCTGAGTCAAATAACAATGAAATAAGTGTAGAAATGCTGCCAGGATGGAGGATTATGTCCGCGGCAGGTCTCAGAGAGGGACATCTGTGTGCGTGAGGCTTTTATTAGCTCAAATACTCAAAAACCTTTCTGTACTTACATGCAGTCACACAAACCAGAGGAAACTTTAATGCTCAGATGTTGCTCTTTCAGAGCTTTAGAGACTAGAAATGATGTACTCAGGCATATTTCATTGCAAACATCAAGTTTGTCTCGGATTTTTCTATGCAAGGAGAGAAAAAAGCAAATGAGACAACTGTGGGTGAACATAAAGAGATTGGAGTTTTATAATGAATGTGGATAAAAAACAACTGATGACAAAATGCTTGAATTCATATCGAGATATTGTTGCAGACTTTGGTGTTTTGGCAAATAAGCACATTTCCTAGAAGAAAATATGTACATTTTCTCTTAATTCAATCTTATTGTTGTCTAGGGGAAACTTGATATTTACGAGATCTCACTTTTTCCTTTGTATGAGTAATTTCAATATGAATTCAAGCATTTCTTGTCAAATTCTCCATTTATAGTGTATTTATAGTGTATTTTAGTATTGTTTATATAATAGTATTAGTACTGTATAGCTATAGAATTGAATTTATTAATATTTAAAAAAAAAATTATTAGCATTTCTTTTAAGTTTTTGTCATTGTTTCTATTTTTAATTTAATATATTTTATGTTATCAGCTTTATTTCAAGCACTGAAAATTATTCTTAACAGTTTTAGTTTTAGTTATAGTTATAGTTTTTACATTACATTTTTTAATCTAATATTTATATTTTATGAGCTTTATTTCAATTACAAAAAAACAAATTTTTAGTGAACTTTTAGTGAACGAAAAACATTTATAGTTTTTTTTTTTTAAATCTGTTTTATCAACTTATTTTCAATTGCTGGAAATGACTTTGAATAGTTAAAGTTTTAGAGAACAATAAAACACTTCTTTAAAAGAACAATAAAACATTTATTTTTTTTTATGTTTAAGTTTTTAATCTAATATGTATATTTTATTTTATCAGCTTTATTTCAATTACCAAATATTGCTTTTAATAGCTAATGTTTTAGTGAACAATAAAACATTGCAAGTTTTTTAGCTAATATTTATATAACAGCCTTATTTCATTTGCTGAACATGATTTTTAATATTTATTGTTTTAGTGAACAATAAAACACTTTTAAACACAGCTTTATTTCAATTACAGAAAATCAACACTTTTTAGTGAACAATAAAATATTTCTAGTTTTTATGTTTATGTTTGTAATCTAATGTTTATATTTTATATTTATAATATTTTATTTAGATTATTATTTTTATTTCAATTACCAAAAACTACATTTAATAGCTTTTGTTTTTTAGCTAATATGTATTTTTTAAACAGCTTTATTTTTATTTACTGAATATGATTTTTAATAGTTGTTTTAGTAAACAATAAAACACTTAGTTTAAGTTAAACATTTTTATTTATATAATATATATGTTTTATTAGCTTTATTTCAATTACAGAAAATAAACACTTTTTTTAGTGAGTGATAAACTATTTCTAGTTTTTATGTTTATGCTTTTTAATCTAATGTTTATATTTTATATTTTTAACTTTTATTTAGTTCATCTTCATCAACATCATAAATTACCAAAAATGATTTTAATAGTCATAGCTTTAGTCAACAATAAAACATTGTATAATTTCAACATTTTAGACAAAGTTAGAAAACACTCCACTAAGTCTCCTGAGCTGTGAAAGAGCGAATCTGACAGCAGACTTTGGTGTGTCGACACATCTGAGCACCATTTGAGACTCTTACAAAACTCTAAAGAGTAGACTATGAGATTATAGAGCTGTTTTTCCACATTTCATTAGTGATTTTTCTTTCCAGCAGGCACACTCTCAATCTACTGCTGATCTATGTCACGACAGTGAGCGCGAGTGGGCGCCTGCTCGCTCCCTCACTTTAAATATAATTTTACAGACACTTAGATGATTCTAAATTCAGAGCACGCTATCCATACTCCTTTTTCCTCCCATTGTCTCTTTCTAAATGGCCTTATTCCATCACAGAGCAGCTCTGTGTCTAAAACAAAGTTTGAGCTGCTCTCTCCACTCTCGCTCAGAATACTAAACAGACACACAGAGCGGCTTTGTGCTCGGGTTTCACGCAGTGATGGGTTGCATGGAGGTTAGTGGGTTACCCCATCATTTCCCCTCATTACCAGAGCATCTCTCTCTCCTGACGTAACGCCAGTTGTAAGACCGCAGACCTGTCAATTGCGGAGACGAATCCCCCCAGTATAGCAGGCTGGCAAAGAATGAGTCATAATATGAGTTAAAATAACCAGGATGCAGAGGCTGTGTTTGTTTCAGCTGCAAAAACCGGCTCAGGGACGGAACCTGCACTAAAGTCATGTTTCTTTTAAAACGGCACATTAAGGGAGGTACGAAACAGATGCTTCGGAGATCCCAGATGAGTGAGCTGCTTATGAGAATATGAGAAGCTGAAAAACAATGCAGTTGTATAGGTTTGTACATAATTTAGGTGTTTTTGCAATGTTTAGCATGCTAATAAAGCACATTAAAAGGAGTTGGGCATTAATTTTGGCGTCCGGCTCATAGGTATTCCCCCCACAACCGGGACATTTCCATAGCAACCACGCAAAGGTTTGGTGAGGGTGATCCATCACAGAGACTGTCAAAGTCAGTAAACAAAAAGAAAACATAAAATAGTAAAATACTGGACAAAGCAAGTATTTAAATAAAACTCATCAAATATATATTATTTAGTATTTTTCATGACAGATTTTTTTATTTTTAATGGATTGTCCACTTTGCAAATTATTAAAAGACCATCTGTAAATTACTACATTAACACAAATTAATTGCACCCCTTCTTATTTGGTCAATTATTGTTTAGCAAAAATGACTGAATGAATAAATAAATAAAGTGGTATGGAATTACTTGCGGATTATTGTGATGTTTTTATCAGCTTTTTGGACTCTCATTCTGACGGCACCCATTCACTGCTTATTAATAATTATAATAAATTAATAAATTAATAAATTCATTCATTCATTTTAAAAAAGCCTTATAGGAATAGTCCCGAAAATGAGAATTTGCTGAACAGTTACTCACCCTCAGTTATTGTTTTAGTTAACAATAAAACACTTCTAGTTTTTTGTGTTTAATTTTTTTATTTATCTAATATATATTTTTTATTCAATTTATTTCAATTACAGAAAATAAACACTTTTTTTTCTTAGTTTAATTAATTAATTTAAAAAAACCTTATACGAATAATCCCAAAAATTAGAATTTGCCGAACATTTATTCACACATCCAAGAAGTAGATGAGTTTCTTCATCAGATTTGGAGAAAAGCAGCATTTCATCACTTGCTCACCAATGGATGTGAATGGGTGCCGTCAGAATGAGAGTCCAAACAGCTGATAAAAACATCACAATAACTTACGAGTAATTCCACACCACTCCAGTCCACCAATTAACATCTTGAGAAGCCAAAAGCTGCATGCTTGTAAGAAACAAATCCATTTTTAAGATGTTTTTAACCTCAAAACGTTGTTTCTGGCCAAAATATGAAGAGTTTATTTGCAAAAACAGATCCATTTTTAAAAAATTTCAAAAATCATGTTTTTCATGTTATGTTTTTAAAGTGTTTTATTGTGTTAGTCAGCTGTATTTGTTATCTAATCAAAATAACCCAAATGCAGTTTGATTGAGATTACTTGGAATGCACAATGAAAAACATGATTTTTATCAAGTCCATAATCCATAATAACGTCCATCTCCTGTTGTCCTCTTACATCAAAATCCACTGGCAAGTTTATTCAGAACTGTTTTTGTGTATAAACAGTACTTGATCTGTGCATATTTTTCTCCTGATTCAGACGAGACAACTTTTTTTACTGGAGAAAGCAGTATTATGGATAGAGGATTCGTATGTCAGCCCACAGCTTTTGGCTTCACAAAATGTTAACTGATGTACTGGAGTGGTGTGGAATTACTTGTGATGTTTTTATCAGCTGTTTGGACTTTCATTCTGATGGCACCCATTCACTGCAGAGGATCCATTGGTGAGCAAGTGATGGAATGCTACATTTCTCCAAACCTGAACAAACTCATCTACATTTTTACCAAGTACATTTGTAGCAACTAGGGTCAACTATTCCTTTAAAACAGGCTCCAGACTATTTATATTTTTATTTAAAAATTAGGACTTGGACATGTTTTCATAAGATTTATCATAATACACTCTCTCTCTTTCTCTCTTTCCCCCGTCACACATACAAACATTCCCACGTGCGCAGTGATTCATCCATTTAGCTGTTTCAGCAAGTGCACTCACATGCCAAAGCCAGTGAGCACTGACCACAGCACACATACAGTATTACACACACACACTGATGCAGCATTTCTTTTCAGGCTATTCTCAAACAGACTGAGAAGTTCATTCTTATGTAAGCAAGTTACGTGCAACTATTCAAACTAGCACTGATAGAGCACTTAAGCCATGGTGAGGCTAAACGCAATTCTTTATTTTACAAAAACACTTTCCGGAAACACTGCTGCAGCTGACCTTGAGCCATCTGATAAATATGTGCCTGCTTGTGTAGAAATGAGAAACTCAAAGCCTTTGCCTATTATGCCCCGAGACTCACTACCCAGAGTCATTACAGACTACACATACAGTCATTATAGACTCATCTGCTATTCAATCCAGCCTGAAAATATTTTTCATCAGAAGAGCTTTTATTTAACTAGCTCTCATTATCAGTGCATTTTTATTTTGTACATTACTGGATCTTGTTTATGCACTGATGTATTTTCTTGTTAGTCTTCTGTTTATTTGTCACTCTATGCCTTGAGGAGGCACTCTTGTTGTAACTGATAAATTGATAATTGCATTATTAAGAAAGCAGAAAAACAATGCATCACCCACCAGAAATATTCTAGTTAACTAAAACTACAACTGAAAGTAAAATTAAATAAAAAAGTCAAAATAAAATAAAATAAACATTAACTGAAATTCTCATTTTAATTTAACGTGATGAAAAAAAAAAAAATAATAAAAACTATATATACACATTTATTTAAAAATACTCAACAAAAACACAACAAAATTATGGAAACATTAACTAACATTAAAATAAAAAAGGATTTTTTAAAATTCTAAACATTAATAAAAACTAATAATATCTCAATGATTCCAAAATAACACTGTTATGGACACATTAAATGTTGCTGTATGTTATGTTAAACAGACAGGATTTTCCATTCATAATTGAAGTCACAAATGAATAATCCATGTTAAAAATAAAACTTAAGATTTGTCTACAGACTGTCCGTTTCCACAAAAAATAAACAATAAAAATGCATGCATAACCAAGGATTTAAAACATGCAATTATTCTGAACTGTTTTAAAGCATAGTCAATAATGCACATTACACATGTTGACATAATAAGCATTCAACCAGGAAATTTCCTTGAATCATTTGAATGAGATGGAATTCATCCAGATGAAATCTCATTCCTACACTCAGACATCAGGGCTGTTGTCCAAATGAAAGCTACAGGCCCGCGTGCATCACTGAGCATGTCGGTACACATTTGCTGTGTGCTTTAAAACTCCTCAGTGACATTTTATGTTGGTGAATTGGAACTCGTAACCTAATTTGACCCTTCGAGCACAAGAAGACAATACTCTAACAGCATATTATCGCTGAAGGAGCCTGTGACAAGGGACAGAAGGAACCTAGTTTTTGTTTACTTCTGAGCCAAATTTATGTGCATGAAAGCTGTGTATAATGCTTGAATTTGGACTGTTTACATCTTTTTGTTGATAAGGACAGTATACAGACAACAGGAAATTATAGGAAGAAAGAAATGGGATTAAAACCTGATGCAAGCTAGATCTTATTTTTTTTTGCTTCCAGAGCATAGTGCATATGCAGTAATCGCTCATCTCCAGCTGAATAGTGTATTTTTTTCAATATGCACAAGCATATGCACACTATATTTGTGCATAAACTTTGAAATTAAATAATACATTAATAAAACAAAATGAGCTGCATGGTTAGCACAGCCACTGACAACTGGAGAGAATTAGATAGTTTAACATTGTTAATTTATTCTATTTTATTATTTATTTAAAATAGAAGCCCTGGAGTGTGACATTATATCCTGCTACCCGTATTGCAGGGTCTGAAATAATTTTGCATGCTTAAAATCTGTGTACTGGCCCTTGAGCCTGTGCACATCCAGACATTACACAGTTATTTGTTTCAGTGAACTGTTTGTGTATTCAATCATTTTATTTCGCAGGGACTGAAGTGTTTACAAAACACTGAGAACATGCAGCTAATGTCTCAAGCGATCATGTCCTGGCTTTATTTCAGGTCATTGAAATGAGAAGCGGTTTCCTTTGTTTCTTCAGAGGCTACTGGGAAAATCCTGATGTTCCTTCATTAATTCTTACAAGCTGGCTGCATGCACACAGAGCATTACCTTGCCTGCTGTTTGTTACCGCCAGCCTCGCTTGATATTATATAAAAAACACACACTCAAACTCTGTTATGCACTTTATTTTTTTACATGCCCATTGAAAATGTAATTTAAAATGCAATGTATGAACAGTCTTCCTGTGCACACACACACACACACACACGCACACAGACACAGATGGTGATGTGATTTGAGAAGGCAGTATATTCCATCTCAGAAAGTGAACAGTTGCTTAATTTCTCCCACCCATAAAGCTGAAACACTCTATTTGATTAGAGCAGTATCTGATGATGGCTTCACGAACATGATGCTGGAAAAGTGTCTGATGCTAAAAAAAAGTATTTCAATATGAACAGTTTCTGATACTTGAAGATCGTCTGATGATGGAAGAGCGTCTGATGCTTAAAGTGTCTGATGACAGAAGAGAATCTAATGCTTGAAGAGCGTCTGATGATGGAAGAGCATCTAATGCTTGAAAAACACCTGATAATTGAAGAGCAACAGATTTGTAAAGAAACGCCTGATGCATGAAAATGTTCTGATGGAGCGTCAAGAAACATTTAAAGAAACATATAATAACAGATAAGCGTCTGATAACTGAAGAGTGTCGGATGGTTGAAAAAACATCTAAAGTCAAAAGAGTGTCTAATGCAATATGTCTGATGAAGGAAGAGTGTTTAATGTTTGAAAATGTCTGATAATGGAAGAGCATGAGATTTTTCAAAAAATGCCTGAAAACATGCTTAAAAACATCTCATGATTGGAAAGTATCAGATTCTTGAAGAAACATCTGATAACAGAAGAACGTCTAATGACAGAACAACAACTGATGCTTGATGAGTGTCTGATGCTTAAAAAGGGTCTGATACTGGAAGAGCATCAGATTCTTGAAGAAACGCCTGATGACAGAAGAATATCTGATGCTTAAAAATGTCTGATGATTAGAGAGCATCAGATTCTTGAAGAAACGCCTTATAACAGAAGAAAATCTGATGCATAAAAATGTGATGATTGGAGAGCAGCATCATGCTTAATTCTGATTGAGAGCATCAAGAAGAAACACCTGATAATAGAAGAATATCTGATGCTTAAAAACGTCTGATGATTGGAGAGCATCAGATTCTTGAAGAAACATCTGATGACAGAAGAATATCTGATGCTTAAAAATGTCTGATGATTAGAGAGCATCAGATTTCTGAAGAAACGTCTGATAACAGAAGAATATCTGATGCTTAAAAACGTCTGATGATTGGAGAGCATCAGATTCTTGAAGAAACGCCTTATAACAGAAGAAAATCTGATGCTTAATGTCTGATTGGAGAGCATCAGATTCTTGAAGAAACACCTGATAATAGAAGAATATCTGATGCTTAAAAACGTCTGATGATTGGAGAGCATCAGATTCTTGAAGAAACGTCTGATGACAGAAGAATATCTGATGCTTAAAAATGTCTGATGATTAGAGAGCATCAGATTTCTGAAGAAACGTCTGATAACAGAAGAATATCTGATGCTTAAAAATGTCTGATGATTGGAGAGTATCAGATTCTTGAAAAAACGTCTGATAACAGAAGAATATCTGATGCTTGAGAATGTCTAATGATTGGAGAGCATCAGATTCTTGAATAAACGTCTGATAACATAAGTGTCTGATGACAGAAGAACAGCTGATGCTTGACAAGTGTTTGATGCTTGAAAAGGGTCTGATGCTGGAAGAACATGAGATCCTTGAAGATACGCCAGATAACAGATAACATCTGATAATGGAAGAGCATCAGATTCTTGAAGAAATGTCTGATAACAGAAGAGAGTCTGATGACGAAATAATACCTGATGCTCGACAAGGGTCTGATGCTGAAAGTGCGTCAGATGCCTGAAAAAATGTCTGATGAGAGAATGTGAGAATGTGAATCTGATGACGGAAGAACGTCTGATGATGAAAGAGCGACTGATAATGGAGGACTGTCAGATGCTTAAAACGTCTGATGATTGGACAGCATCAGATTCTTGAAGAAACGTCTGATAACAGATAAGTGCATGCTGATGGAAGAACATCTGATGCTTTTAAAGAGTCTGATACTGGAAGAGTATCAGATACCTGAAAAAATGTCTGATGCTAGAAGAGCGTCTGATTAGGGAGTAACATCTGATGATGCAAGATCGTCTGATGCTGGAAGAATATCTGATTGTAGAAGAGTATCTGATGTTTGAAGAATGTCTGCTTCTGGATGAGTGTCTCATGACATTAGAATGTCTGATGATGCAAGAACATCTGTTGCTGGAGGAGCTTCTGCTGTCACAAGAGTGTCTGATGCTAGAAGAACATCAGATTTTGGAAGAGTATCACAATAGAAGAATGTTTGATGATGCAAGATCATCTGATGCTGGAAGTGTCTGATGCTGTAGGTTTCATTGTAGATGAGCATCTGATGGTAAAGGCGTATCTGATGATTGATGAACATTTGATTCTGGGAGATTGTCTGATGCTAGAAGAATGTTTCATGAAAGAAGAACATCTGATGACGCAAGAGCATCTGATGCTGGAAGAGGGTCTGATGACAAAAGAGCAACTGATGAGAGAAGAACATCTGATGACAGAAAAATGTCTGATCATGAGATCATCTGATGAAAGAAGACCTCCTGGTGGCACAAGAGCGACTGATGTTTGAAAAATGCTTGATGACAAGCTTCTGATGACAGAGTGCGAGTGTTTCAGGCAACAATATTTTGATTAATTCATGTTGAGCTCCACTTTCGGCATCACCTAATTAAGATGATTTTCTTAAACGGCAGGATCAAAGCAAGATTATGTAGCAATTTTTTTGGTATTTGCTTCATGCTCAAATATAATTTCACCAGCTGAGACCGGAAACGTCACACGACAGCAGTGAGAAAAGCCGAAGGCTTCACATTAACATGCTGAGCTCTCATCACCAGGAAAATAGAATAACATTTGCATATGCTAAACACAGATTATTATTAGTAAAAGAGAGAGAGGACACTGTGAACCTAAAATACAGACACTGTACAAGAACTTCAAACAATCGAGTCGCCCTAGAATTCACAGCGACGATCTTCATGTGCCCTTCTATCACAAGTACAAGTGTCAGGATCCTGCTATATTTAGGAGGCTTAATTAATGCTCATTAACAGGATTAATGCAAAGGTTGAAGTCATTACACTGTACGATTCAACACTAAATCTTCACAGCCACCCCACAGATGAAACAGATGAGTAATTATTGTGTCATTGAACTGATTAAAGAGAACACAGGTCCTCGATTTCATCTCATATTAATAGAGCTTTTAATATTTGATGCTAAATGTGAATGAATGGGATTCTGTATGAGGAAGCTGCCAGAAACATAAGAAGAAATGACAGATATATATATTTTTTTTAGAAAAAATGGAAGACGGAGAAGATCGGAAAAGGATGATTATTGTAAAATCTACAAAAATACATAGAAATTAAGATATACTGTATATCATAAAACTCATATCATGTTACTTTAAAACATGCAATATACTGTATAAAAATTGCAAATTAAATATAAATTATATATAAAAATTAAACATAAAATAATGATCATTTTTATAATTCATTCTTAATTTTTCTTATACATTTTATTAAATATTAAAAATAAATGTAAAGTTAAAAATTACAAAAAAATCAAAGAATAATAAACGAAAAAAACACCTAGTATTATATCATATATTGTTATTAACTTTTTTGGACATACTATCCTGTTTTAAGATTTTATTTTGAACTAGGTGTTTGGCAACTACTTAAAAAACACAGCATTTGTGCATTAAAAATATAGTCTAATATAGCCTAGTTACTAAGGAAAATCCTTGTGACAACTAGCCCCAGTATCCCATACAGTATTTTGTTCAGTATATTCTAGGATTTGTTCTTAACATAAATTCCACCCACAACTCTAGCCATGAAATATAAATCAAATTTTGCTTTTATGAATAGGTTCCTTGTGGCGACATTTCTCATATTCTTCTGTGGGCATTTTCAAGTTTCATCCTCACCATCATAGCAGATACTGAAACACACTCAAACACTCATGCATGCTTAAATTTCTCTAGCTGGGAGCACACAGAGATCTGTGTGAATGTAATTTATCATTTTATATGCAATAAAACCTGCATTGTTATTGTGAAATTCAGGACGGGAGGAAGAAACGAACAGATTTAGAGTTAATGTCGCTGCTAGTCTAACAAACTCACAGGATTCATTTAACTCCTGGGAAAAACTCAATTTTGCACTCGACACAATATGATGGCAGACAAACTGCGAGGCAGAGGTGAGAATTGAATTTTTTTTGCATCATCTTGATTTACCACGTTTAAAACGAGCTCCAGACCCGACATGTGGCCGCTGGAGCAGATGGTAGCGAGGTGTTCGACTTCACTTGCGGACCCACTGAACGACGCTTCATGAATTTTGCAAATGCTGATTTAGTAGTTTTATGCTCTACAGTGAACCTGCAATCATTAAAGCTGCTTAATAGACCTTGACAGCCTGACTGAGATGAGTAGATGTTGAGGAATGACTTCCCTTCTGCAGCTATCATCATTTTAACATAAGCTTTCCTATTCAGAACATCAGAAATAGTTATAATTATATAAATATATTTTCATTCAGAAAGTTACAGTGACAATGACTTCCCAGCTGACAGAAATATGTACTACTGTAAGCCACTGAGTTATAAGAATGTTACTTTTGAATGTTCTCTGAATATTTAAAACATAAAAAATTTTAAATGCTTTAAAAATGTTTCTTTTGGTTATGCAAACAAGTGAACATTCCATTTTAGAATTTTGCAAATATTACGGGAATGCTACTTTTGAATGTTCTCTGAACATTCTGAAACATAAAAAAAAAAAACATTTAAAATGTCCAACTAAATTATTTATCTAACTATCGACTGATTATCGGTGCCGATATTAAGAATTTTTATGGTTATCAGTATCTGTGATTTTCAAAACCGAATTGTCGATAAAATAATTTAAAAGCTTTTAAAGAAAGTTTTTGTCAGAGCCCTTGTTATTCCTAATTTTGACATAAATCTTTACACCAGACATGTATATCGGTTCAAAATATCGGTTATCGGCCTACTTGATTTGTAATAACTGGTATCGGCCCTGAAAAACACATGTTGGTCGACCCCTAATTGTTTCATAAACATATGAACAAAGTATAAATGACATTTTTGTACTAACATTTTGATAACATTATTAAAGACCAGATGACTGTTCTAAGATCATTTTAGTAATGTTTCATTGAGTTGAAAACATTTTGAAAACATTATTAAAGACCAGAGAATGCTGAACAAACATTCTATTCACGTTACCCATTAACCTTGCCAGAGCATTCTTGCAACATTCCTTGTTTTTACTCCATCTTACACACTTGACCTTTATCTATGAAATGGTAAAGCAATGTATTACATTATACTACAAAATGCATTAACATGATTATTTTAATATGCCCACAACATGTCCATGGAAATGTACAGTACTTTTTGAAGTAATGAAATGTTTTCTGTCAGACTGATTTGTTTAATTTGTAATGTTTTGAATGTCATTACCACCTACATCTGCAGCCAAGCACAGTCAAGCTGGCCAAAGCTCACAAATGTGCAATACCACCCACCGGCTTCACTCTGAACCTCAGATCAAACACACACACAGCAGGCTGGCTGAAAAAAAAAAAAAAAGACCTGAAAAATCTCAGGTTTTATAAGTATAAAGGGCGCTCAACGTGGTCTCATTTACACCTGAAATGAACAAACAGTTCTAAGCTACCGGTGTCTTGTGGAGCTCCTGGAGTTTAATGGCATTTCATTATCATGTGAGGCCAAGTATTTCATGTTTTTCCTTGAAATAGCACCACAGGAGTCCAAGCAATCATCTTATATTGTGTAAACATGCACGCGGTCACATTAAATGTACGGTAAAAAGTCTGGATTATTGCATACTGCACAGTGCTATTCTGTATCCCAGCTGACAAAGTTCTAAGAATGCTAATTCTGTTATAAAATGTTATGTCTGATGTTCTGAACGTTCAAAACATCCAGTTTTTAAATGTTTTCTTGGTTACACAAACACTAAGGGAACATTCCATTTTATCATTGTTCAAACATTATTCGGATGTAACATTGAATGTTCTCTGAAGTAGTCACATTTAAAAGTGTTATACGAACTAGAACGTTTTAGTAAAAACATTCCATGAATGTTGTGTAAATGACATTTTTGTGCTTTTACGTTTTGAGTAGAATGCATTTGCAGTATTATTTTTTACATGAGTTTATGTGCAAGTTTAATTCATCTTAGTAGTCGGTTATTTATTTTCACTATAATCCAATTATGTTTAACTATGTTTTACCTTGTACCTTTAGACAGTCCAATTAAATAATGAATGAGATTAAAAATTACAGTTGATTGGAAAGAAAGGTCAAGTACAATACACTGCATTGTGTGATACAGTATTTCATGCCTTATGCTCTGATTGTATTAAGGTATTCAATGCATAATGTGCATAATGTATAATATCCACAGTATAATAGAAGTATATGCTATTCTAAATTTAGCCAATTGCTGTTGGACAGAAAAATTAAGAAAAAAATACTGCTCATCACCCAAAAAGTATTATGTGTCAGTCCAAATCAAATCTGACTGTAATGATCTGATTCGAATCAGGAAATTACAGATGGGTCCTTACAACTGGCTCTAGTTGAGCTTTGGCAAGACAAACACAATCCCCTTCAAGCCGTGAGGCCAATGATGATAAACAGAATCAAATTACAACACTGCACATGGATCAGGCCTGTAACATTTGGCTGGCTGATTCATTTACATCATGCACCAATTTCACAATAATGCACAATGACAAAAACAGCCATGTTGGTCAACAGGGCGCATTAGATCATAAAATGCCATAATCAGATGAAATTATCCTGGAGAAGCATGCGTGAAAAGCTATTACCAGAGGGTTTCGCAATATCAGGGGTTCATTAATGAATCTCTGTGAAAAGGATACTGTGATAAATGAAACATCATTTATAAATGAACAGTTATGACAAGATTAGAATTCTTATCTGAAATTAAGCAAAAGAGCGTAAACGTGGGCGCTTCGGCTCCCAAATGTGTTTTTCCTTTTATAGGATTTCAACAAAAATAGCCATTAAAAAGTCAATGAATGAAACCAACCACCAAAATTGGATTTGAAAAAAGCACTGTAGTGAAAAAATTAGTTAATTGCACTATTTAAAACTGTTTAGTAGTATAAAATACCATATAGTCGACATTTATTGCAAAATATTAAAAAAATGTACACATCCGTTATTTGAGAGTGTAAGGACTTGATTCACAATGCATCATGGGAATCACTGCAAAGCAGATGTAGCATTAGGATTGTGGGTAATGTAGTAAGTTGCATGCAAATCGTATTGATTTTGTGATTTGGGTGGCATATTGTCCCAGAGCTCATAGTAAATCTGTTCTGAAGGGTTCATGCTTCAATGCAAGAATCTGTTTCTCTGTGGAGAAAATTACTGAGATTTTTACTTCCGAAATCCAACTGTTTTGCTCTGTGCCTGAAGGAGTCCCTAAACAAGACAAATCAGAGTTGTTTTCCTGGAGAGAGAATGGCTGGATATTCAGTCTGTTTGTAGCAGTAGTCTTATTTTAGTGTGTGAATCCTGTAATGAAGGTGAAGCGAGGTGAAGTTTCTCCAGCTGTATGCAGAAGCTCAGCAGTGTCAGCGAGATTGTGATATGTGTTGGAGCGACAGTCGAGCACAGATGCATCTGTCACAGTCAGTACGGCTCTTCTCTTCCTTTCCAGGTCTCTCTGCTCTCGTTTGTTCTCTCACCATTTCTCCCTCTTTTCTCGGTCTGTTTATTTCCTTTCCCCCTCGCCCACTCCTCCTCCGTCTTGCCCATCCGCCCACTCATTCATTCTCTTTCCCTCAGCACATCTCGCCCTCCCTCTCAGCTATTTCTCGTCTTTTTTCCCCTCTTTTTGTTTGACATTCACTGTGAATACATGTGCTGTGTGTGTATAGATGGGGAGGCAAGAGACAAGAAATGAGACAAGAGAAGAAGAGATGAGATAAAACAAGAAGAGGAGAGGAGAAGAGATGAGAAAAGATTAAATGAGATGAGGTACAGCAGATGACACGAGACATAAGGAGATGAAAGCTGTGGCAGGAGACAAGATGAGATGAAATAAGAGAACAAGAGATGAGAGGAGACAAGATAAGACATGAGATGAAACGAGAGGAGAGGAGATAAGAGGAAATGAAATGAGATTAAATGAGATAAGATGAGACAAAATGAAGGGAGAGGATAAGATATGAAATGAGACAGATGTGAGAGCAGAGGAGAGGAGAAGAAGTTTAGGAGAAGAAGAACTGAGATGAGACAAGAGGAGACAAAACGAGAAAAGAGTAGACAAGATGAGACAAACAGATGAAATGAGACAGAAGTGAGAGTAGAGGAAATAGGATGAAATAAGAGAAGAAGAAGAGGAGATGAGTACACAAGATGAATTGAGACAAGAAGAGATGAGAGGAGAAGAGATAAAATGAGACAAGAGGAGATGAGAGGAGACAAGATGAAATGAGACACAAGGAGATGGGAGGACAAGAGATTAAATTAGACAGCAAGAGATGAGAGGAGAAGAGGTGAAATGGGACATGAGGAGATGAGAGAAGAGGAGATGAAATGAGACATAAGGAGATGAGAGGAGAAGAGATAAAATGAGACAAGAGGAGATGAGAGGAGACAAGATGAAATGAGACATGAAATGAAAGGAGAAGAGATGAAATGAGGCATGAGGAGATGAGAGGAGATAAAAAGAGACAAGAGGAGATAAGAGGACAAGAGATCAAATTAGACAAGAGTAGATAAGAGTACAGGAGATGAAATGAGACAAGAGCAGATGAGAGGAGAAGAGATAAAATCAGACAAGGATATGAGAGGAGACAACATGAAATGAGACATGAAATGAAAGGAGAAGATATGAAATGAGACATTAGGGGAGAAGAAAGAAGAGATGAAATGAGACAAGAGGAGATGAGAGGAGACGAGATGAAATGAAACATGAGATGAAAGGAGAAGAGATCAAATGATTCATGAGGATATGAGAGGACAGAAGATGAAACGAGACAAGAGGAAATAGATGAAATGAGACAGGAGGAGATGAGAACAGAGAGGGGAGTAAAATTAGATGAAACTAGAGAGTCAAGAGAAAAGAAAAAAAAGAGACAAAAGGAGAGGAGATGTGGATGTGAGGAGAGGCAATTAGACAAGTCAGTACAAGATTTGACAAGATGAGATGGGACGATATTAAAGATTAGGTTGGATGAAACAAGACAAGAAAGAAGGAGCTAAGGATGGGACAAAATAAGAAATGAGGAAAGAAAGTGTGAAGAACAGAGATGAGATTAAAGGAGGTGAGATGGACAGGAGGTGAGGAGACAAGGAGAGAGTAGAAGAGAGGGTGACACTATAAGAGAATATGAAAGACTTGAAACAAAACAAAAGACGAAAAGAGAGGAGATGAGAGGAGACAAAATAAGAGGAGAGGATAAAAAATGAACAAATGAAATGAGAATGAAAGAAATGAGACTTGATTAGATAAAGAGATGAGATGAGAGGATGAAAGAAGAGAAAGAGATTAAATGAGACAAAACTAAATGAGATGAGACAAGAGGCGATGAGAGCTCCTTCAAAGTCAAATGAACAGGTAAGTAACTGTGACTGTGACGGATTTTCTTCCAGCTGTCTCCCTTTTGTTAGCAACTGTTAGTAGTCTGTTAGCTGTGCGAAACAGTCTGTTAGTGGACAAACACACGCTGACACAAATACACCAGCAGCCTAATGACTTTAAGGGTGTCCATTCATCAATGCTCGGGTGGGCAGCCTAGAGATGCTGTTAATGAGGCGGCCCTGAAATCTCTCAGCATGCCATGCAGCAGTACAAGCCCTTGGCCTCACTGCAGACTGTGGGCCGCTACAGAGGTGACACACTCACACACCTTCAAGCAATCCTTCAAATAATGAGCTCGACACCATCTAGAAATAACATCAGACTGGACTGTGTGGAGATCAGCCTGAACTACTGTTCAACACCAGTCAGACAAAGTCACCTCAAAGTCAAACTCATTACAACGCCAACAACAGTATATGCACACCAAATGGTCCATGGACGCACATGCATTTCCTCTCCACACCTTCTTTTTTTTCTCTTATTCTGCAAATACATCTGGGTTATTTCACATGTGCATAAGAACAAACAAGTTTGCTCATAATTCAAGTTGTGCTCGGACTGCCTGCAGGAAGGATACATCACAAATGAGATCTCACTTGTTTCACCAAGACAGAAATTCAATTAAATGTAGATGAAATAGAGACTGTTTCTGAAGTCTCCTGCTTTTCCTGAACTTTCTCCTGAACAAAAATCCACAATGGTCTCAAAAGTGTTGCTGGCAGAGTTTCAGAAGAGATGTCAAACTGTGCTCCCAAAGTCTGCTTTCAAAAGTTTAAGACCTCAGTATGATCTCAAACATTTCTCATCAATGTCCCCCAATATCAAAAGCTTAAAAGCTTTAAGATGCAATCAACATTAATTTAAGCTTTACACTTTTATTATATGACAACTATTGTCCCATTTACAGTATGACAAAATGTACATTTAAAGAAATAGTTCATCCTTAAAACTCAACTTCATGTCATTGCAAACCCATATAACATTTTACTTCCACAAAACATGCACAGAAGTAGTTGTAGACAACTTTTCATTATTCTTTTACATGAAATTACAATAAATAGGATTGTGGGATGTAAAAACAACATAAAAGCATAATTAAAGTGGTCTACACTCTTGCCATGTTAATGAGAGTTCATGAAAGAAATAGCAATGTTTGAATGAATCAGAATCTTTTAAATGATTCAGAATCAAATCAATTAAATGATTCAGTAGATCTAGTTCACAAAACTTGGCATGTTTCTCAAAAGCATTATCAGATAAGTTGATCGTAGAGACCATTGGTGGCAAAAGATCTGTGATTTACTTGGGCTTACAATGCTTTTGGGAAACACAGCCCTTGTCAGAATGATTCTTGCATGAACTCATTGAACCAGTGTTTTTTTTTTAAGAATAATGACTTACTTTTTGGTATCTGAGTATGTTATATGACTTCAAGAGATAGTAATATACAGTAGCACATCATACAGACTACTTTTATGATAGGTTTTTTGGTGACTTTGTGAAGCTTGAAAGCTCTGGTCCTGATTTATTGTAATTGCATGAACAAGAGCAACTAGAAGAAAATCTCAGAAATTGGTCTTTTTTAATAAAATGAGGGCATGTAAATGACAGATATTCTAATTTTTTATTGGATGAACCACCCTGAAAATTCCATTAAGTCTCCTTAGATATGAAAATTCAAGCTCCTAAATATCTCCTTAGATATGAAAAATCAAGTCACCTTTAAACTTGATTAATTAAGCATCATTACTTTGTATACTTAACATCATTAACTACAGAAAGAAAGGAAGAGATGTACGATTTACAGCTGGAATAAGTACTCGGGCAACTTGCTCAAGTTCTTTTGTAAGCAGATAGACAAAGAAGTGTGTGTGAGACAGAGAGGAGAGGAAGTGAGAGATTCTTTTCGTCTGTTAATCCACTCCAGCGATTCAGGCATCTGAGTGCTGGATCAGTCACAGCCCCAGCTATTTCTGCCCCCGTAAATTGGCCAATTCGATTTCTCAGTGTTAATTCTGAGCCGATATTTCTCCATTTTCTGAGTGTTCTGATTCAGGAGCCTCATTTGAAGCCCAATCATCCCAATTCTGTGATCGGTGAGCGAAAGCCTTGATAAGGAAAAGCACGTCCTGACAGCTTCCATTAACAGACAAACAAAAATAAAGTGCAGGTAGGCGTCTCTACTCTTAACCGGGGATCAGGAGAGATCGATATATCCCTCTCTGCTCAGGTAATGACTATTGACGTATCGAGCTCCGCATCTCCAGCAAACAGAGCACCGGCCCATGAGTCCAGAGCAGATGGAACGGCTACATTCAGAGAAAAGAGCAACAGGAAACCCCTACGGTCAGATCTACACAGTCATGTGACCTTCTGTCCTTCAACTCATCTTGATTCTCTGTTATTTTAGATAACACTACCGTGCATCATATATTAAACTGTTATTACTTCTTCATTTAAAGGCACTGATTCCAATAATAGTGGCTGTTTTGCATTGGTATGCACAGTTTTTTCTAAAGATATTAATTCTTGGCCCATTTTCACATATGAATGATTCTGAAGACATTATTTTATGACTAATCCTGATTTCAAGGTTAGAATTATGACTGAAGAAAATGCAAACATAAGTCAGATGTTCAAAAAAGCTTATTTATTTAAATCTTTTCTTAGCTAACATTTTTTGACATTAAATGCAGTATTTGAAACATTGTTTCACTCCTTTACAGATTGCAATTTAAGTGATACACACACACACACACACACACACACACACACACACATATATATATACTCTAGAGAACAGTAAGATTTTTAATGGTTTTTAAAGATGTTTCCTGTGCTCATCAAGGCTGTTCATTTGATCAAAAATGCAGAAAAAAAATGTAATAATGTGAAATATTATTACAATGTAAAACAATGTTTTTCTATATAAATATACAATAAAATTAAATTTATATCTGTAATTAAAGTTGAATTTTCAGAATCATTATTCCAGTCTTCAGTGTCACATGATCCTTCAAAAGTGTTGATTTATTATCAGTGCTGAAAACAGTGTTGCTTAATTTTTTTTTTTTAACCTGTGATACTTTTTTTCAGGATTCTTTGATCAATAAAAGGTTAAAAAGAACAGCATTTATTTAAAATAGAAAGATTTTCTAACAATATAATCTACTGTTTAAAAGTTTGGAGTCAGTTTTTTTTTTTTTTTTTTTTTTTTTTTTTTTTTTTAAGACATTAATACTTTTATTCACCAAGGATGTGTTAAACTAATAAAAAATGATAGCATAGATTTACATTGTTAGAAAAGATTTATTTTTTGAATAAATGCTGCTCTTTTAAACTTGTTATTCAAAGAATCCTGAAAAAAAAGAATCACAGGTTCCAAAAAAATATGAAGGATACTTAAGACAACAGCTGAAGAAAATTCAGCTTTGCATCACAGGAATAAATTATATGTTAAAGCATATTAAAATAAAAAACATTATTTTTTATTGTAGTAACATTTTGCAATATTACTGCTTTTTCTGGTATTTTTGTTCAAATAAATGCAGCCTTGATGAGCATAAGAGACTTCTTAAAAAACATTACAGGTCTTACTGATCCCAAACTTTAGCAGCAGCGTATGTATATATAGTCATTAAAACAGCTTTTGTTGTTTTGGTGCATTAAATAAATGGTTAAGTTGAGATTTCTATATATATATATCTTCCTCTGTTGAAGGAGCTCTTTGTTTGTAGAAAAACTACAATATTCTCTTCTTCTCTAAAGCAGTTCCTTTCACTCTGACCCCAGTTTTAGGACACGCCACAGGGATGCGATGGGTATCCAGACTTAAAAACAACTCATAAGCAATATCTTACATCTTCAAAGACCTCAAGTTGGGCCTGAGCTACATACTGTCACAAAACAGTGATTCAAAGGCAACTACATTTCCAAAGTAAATTAAAACGGCAATGCAGTAAACAGGTTAAAAAAAGCACATTTGTGCTTCTTGAACTCCTTGTATAATTTAACAGACTTTTAATAATTTGCCCTGGACCTCAATAATACTAAATTAGTGAGCTAGCATTCAGAGTAAATGCATTTGGCTAATTTCAGCTGCCTACAGTAAATCTTTCATTCGAAACTCCTTGCATTACATTACACTGTGCCGTTAAGCAGCTTTCCACTGCATTTGTGTGAATAACCAATCATAATTAATCCTGTGAATAAGGGATCCATTACTCTTGCGGATTAACCAACTGCTAAATAATTCATGTCCTGTTCTCTGATCTTTGCTTTTGTAGTTTGTAGTGCATAAAACCACATGTTTTTTACACTGCCAAAGAGACAAACTAAACAAATAGAGCTGTTCCCTTATAATAATAATAATAATACAATTAAAACATACATTATAAATGGGAAAACTGTCATATAAGCATTTATACCTGCCTTTTAAAAAAATAATAATAATAAAGCATGTCATTTCGGTGCTGCTACAATTATAAATAAATAAATAAATAAAATAAAATAAAATATTAAATAAATAAAATATTAAATTAATTAAAAAAATGATAATATAAATAAAATTAATATTTTATAATTAATTATTTTTTATTACTTTTTTATTATAAATAAATTAATAATAAATACTATAATATAAATTAAATATAAATATTTCCTATTAAAACAGTAACAACCAGACAATAAAAATTTAAGTAGTCAATTTCATGCTTTTAAAAGAATCCAGCATTGTAGAGGCGTTTACCGTATTATGATTAAATATTCACTATTAGCATATTGCATGAAAACGCATTCATTCAAAATAAACACAGATCATTTTTAATGGCCTTCAAAGCCAAAAGATGCTTCATGGCTTACATAACGTTATCACTGCTCTTTGAACTAGGAAAGGAGTAAATATTTTAACATAAAAAAATTACACACTCCATCTAAGTGACTAACCAACTCCAACTTAAACACTTTAAGAGTCCCCCAGCAACCTCACATTAACTTCTATAGCCTTGATCCATCATTAGATTTACTCAAGAATTATGATTCCTTTCAGGTATGGAATGCAGTAAGTCAGGGTTCAGACAGCCGTATCATTGAAGCACGGCACTAAACGTAATCAGTATTGAGCGGGTGAAACCGTGGCCTTTCTGAGAGAGCAGAAAGCATCGATGCTCTACAGGAGGAGCTCAACATCAGCAGATTCCTGAAGCAAGACATCCAGGGCATTACATGTGAAATGCCAAATGCTGATGTACTAAGTGTGTGGTAGCTGAGAGACTCAAAGCACTAAACACACTGCAATGATTAAGTGAAAGTTGGACAGATAGACAGAATGATAGATAGACAAATAGACACATATCTAAATGTCATCACTAACTACCGCTGACTGCAGCTTCATTTTTATAAGTTAGAACACAAATGACATTCGCATTCAAAACAGGTTTCATCACTTTGTATCATCTTTAGAAATGTGCCGTCTGTTTGAAAAGGGTTGTGAACAACAAACAGGAAAAAACAATGCTAAACGCAAATAATAAAATGCAATTAATCATAAAATGTTGGCAAAAACACCATATGTTTTGATAATGACCTATTCGGTTAATGTTATTTCAGCCCAATTCATCCATCACTTAATCCAAAGCCTGACATAGTAAGAAAATTCATTTAACCTTTGATCTATCATAGCTGATCTATCAGGCTTTTATGGCTTATATAGTATGATATAGTGAGAATATGGAGGAAAAAAACACCCATTTTAATCAGAGACTGAGCAAAAATATGCAATTTGGAGCAGATGCTGATATTTATATGGACAAAAATTAAGTAGAAATATGATGCTTGTAATGTAAATCAATGAGATCATTAAAAGTATGGCAGATACTTACATACAATGATATAAATATCGTTGTCACTCTGTATCTCCCAATAATATGTCCTAATAAGTTGAAATGCTCAGTATGATGATCACAAAGGCATAGAATTTAGTAGGGATGCTAGGGTCCCTGTGCAATTGCTAAATCGTCCTCAATTTTAAATCAAACAAGTAAATATATATGTAACAACTGTTGTTGTGACCACATCTGAAATAGGACATACTATTAATATTACCTGAGAAGTAAAAGTAAATATGCTAGAAAACTGCACACTCAAATCATTTGATTTAAATCGGAACTTAGCGTATCGCAACACATTTGACTCAGATCGGGACTTCGGAGTAGAATCGTGAATCATATGAGACAGCGTGTATGGCGTCATGTGGGTGAGCGGTTTGCTGATGTCAGCGTTGTGAATCGAGTGGCCCATGGTGGCGGTGGGGTTATGGTATGGGCAGGTGTATGTTATGGACAACGAACACAGGTGCATTTTATTGATGGCACCGAGCACAGAGATACCGTGACTAGATCCTGAGGCCCATTGTTGTGCCATTCATCCACGACCGTCACCTCATGTTGCAGCATGATAATGCACGGCTCCATGTTGCAAGGATCTGTACACAATTCCTGGAAGCTGAAAACATGAGTTCAGCTAATGAAAAATGGGGGCAAAAAAAATAGTTGCATTTATAATTTTGGTCAGTGTAGTAACTAAATGTAGTTTATTAATATTATTCAGTACTTAAATGTATAATTACAAAACATCAAACCATTAAGACAGTACAGTTATAAAAACAAAACAAAGAGAAAAAAAAAGAAAGAATACATAAATACAAATCCTTTAAGAAAATTAACCTTAGTTTTATTAGTAAAAGTGTAGTAACCATGCATGTTTTTTTTTTTTTTTTGTATAACAGGTTTTATTATAAATACCTTGGTTAAACTATGGTTAATGTAGCAAAATCATGGTTATTTTGTGGCTACCATGGTTTAACTATAGTAAATATGTAAACATGTTTTTTTCACCTTAAAAGGACACATAGGATGAATATAGAGGTGGAGTTCTGACTGCTTTAGGATTAACAGAGCGTCGGATAGTTTTCGTCAGATTTTTGTTAATGTATGTGAAATTTGGCTAGCAGGAAACAAATGAATTAAATTGTTAAGTCAATATTCTCTTTTGAGTACTCAAACAATCCAAAGAAAACATCTTTAAAAGCCGGATGATCATATTTGATAGCCAACTCAATTTTAAACACGATTTTCTAAAAAAAGGGTGTCTGGATAATCAAGTAACCCTAAGTTGCATCAGTCCAGTAGGCCACATCCTCAAAAAACATCAACAAAACTACACAAGGTTAAAGAAAAAGCCACTGCCAACATTGAAAACTTGTAATGAACATTGATTGTTTGAGTATTATGGATTGAATTATGACTGCCAAGTGTATGAAATGATCACGTGTCAAGCATATTGCTCGGCTAAGCAGTTCCTGAGAACAAATACAAATTGTAATGTTCAGTTTTTGCATGATAGACAATTCTGGTCTTGTGTTGAGTCTCCGCTTGATACTCAAATGTGTGTCCTGAAGCGAAACCATTTGAGAGCCACCAATCCAAACAGAGCCGGCTTCAGCAGTTAGGTTTTACTATGTGAAAGTTGTGAAAACAATTGGGCAGAAGTGAATTTTTTAGCATGTAGGCGGATGGGGCTGAAACTATGGACACCCCTTCGATGTGCCGCACAGAAGCTGCGAATTTAGTAATCCATAACTGTGCCAAGAGCCTTTATTGCGTAATAAATTCAGATGAGAGCCTTTGGCTTTAGAGATTCTGCCAGCGTTTTCAATTTTCCTTCTCCATCCGCTTCAAAACGACATCACTTCCATTCTCTCTCTCTCTCATCTGCCCTGGTGAGAAACGTGAGATTGTTTCTGTTGTCCCACTTTAAGTACAGAGCGCTTTCGCACGTTAGATCTGTCTAAACATGACTATGAAATCTCCCCGGTAACAACTCTCTCTCTCTTCTTCCATCTTTTCTCAAGGTGGAACGACCGCTGGGATGAATAAATAAAGGACCACAGGATAGCTCTGTTACAAACCTAGAGAGCTGACTACTGTCTACATTAGTAGTTGCATTACAAGTAGACATACTATCCTGGCTTGAACCTAATTTGAGGTTTTTAACAGCCCTGGAGGAAGTGGCACCCTCATACATTATTAATAAAATCAAAGAAAATAATAACAAAAAATATGCATAGCACAAACAAATACTGGGTGAAATCACCTTTTTAAAAAATCTAATTTTGGGATATTTCATGAAATATTTAATGCGTATTTAATGAAAAGTTACGTATATATATACACATTCAATTCAATTCTCATTTTAATTTTAGTTTAAGTAAATTTTAGCCCATTTGTTCTGTGCTTTTGTCAATTTTTTTGTTTCTGTTTTGCAAGTAGTAATTAAAATTAAAACTTGGCAACTAACTGAAAAGAAGTTCATTCAATATTTTAATACTATTATATTATGTAATAATATTTTGAATTAACTGTTATATTTTCAGTTTTTGTTGAAGTTTAATGTTTTTATTTCTATTTATTTTAGTTATTTTAGCAATTTTAGTACTTTATCTTGAAATAAGTTTATTTTAAGTTAAATATTTTCATTTCAACTTTATTTTAATTCATGAAAATGATTTTTTAAATAATTGAAAATCATAAAATAAAATTAACACAGGTACATTTAATTTATTAAAATATATTAAATAAAATAAAAAATGCATTAAAATTAAATTAAATTAAAAAAAAATAAAAAATAAAAAATAAAAATAAAAAAATAAAAATAAAATAAAATAAAATCAGATGATAGTTAGTGCTGATTGTTTTGCTGCAGTGCATTCTGGGATTGTCTTCATTGAATATAATACACAATGTTCCCTCAGAATTGGTCCAAAATTAGGCATCTTCAGTTTTCTATTTCTATTTCTATTCAGTTTCCATATGTAGCATGCATATAGTACTCTATAATGTCATGGAATGGAGATGAAGTGAATTAACTTTTATATTTTCAGTTTTTGTTTGATTTTAATCTGTTTTTTTATTTCTATTTATTTTATTTAGTTTGAATTTGAGCAATTTTAGTACTTTAACTTAAAATAATTTTATTTCAGTTAGTTGCAAAGTTTCCTTTAAGTTATTTTTTTCATTCAACTTTTCATAAAAATGATTTTTAATAATTTAAAATTAAATTAAATTAACAAAGGCAAATGTAATTTATTAAAATATATATGAAATATATATATATATATATATATATATTTTAAATAAAATAAAATAAACAGATGATGGTTAGTTCTGGTTGTCTTGTTGCAGTGCATTCTGGTATTGTCTTCACTGAAAATAATACACAAAATGTTCACTCAGAATTGGTCCAAAATTAGGCATCTTCAGTACCCTTTGAAAAAGCCGTCATATATGTAGCATGCATATATTACCCTACAATGTCATCTAGATAGGGAGCTCACTAGGGATTGGACTAGAGATGAAGTGCTGATGGAGTGCTTAGTGTCGTCTGCTGTCTTCTCCTGTCTGAAAACCTCTACTGCTGCTTCCACCGCTGGAACGACAGTCAGGGAACCACCTTAATGAAAAATAGATCTTCTGTCGCCCATCCTAATAATCATTACAGTGATGTGTCAAACGTCAGCCGTCCGTTTATTACACAGGTGTGTCATGAAGCAGAGCACCAAACTGCCAGATGCACACAGTCAGAAACTACATGTTTTAATTAGTCGAACCCCCGAGGAGAGAGAAATGATTGGCTCTCATAGTCTCACCCAGAGCACAGCTTCTCGTCTTTACAGGAACATCATTTTCACACCACATCTCACACTTATACAGATTCACACAACTATATATTTTTTCCACAGTGACAGGAACATTTTGCATGGTGTAATGAACTAATTACCTAATCAACATTTGTATTTGTCAGTGTTCTGCCATTACTCTTGTCATTTTTTCTACTGAAAACACATTAATGCGTGAAATGCTGTGTTTATACTGTATAGAAACAGGTGACAACTTAAAATGTTGTGTGAAATGCCACCCAATATATCAATATGAGAACAATATGAAAAGTCACAATATATATGTGTATAGCAGGGGAAACATTATGTGTGTTAAGTGTTTGCGTTTACTGATTTTATTTTATTTTATGTTATTTTATTTTATTTTTAATTGAAATGTCATTTATTTTTAACTTAATTCACATTTTATTAAATTCATTTTATTTTATTATTTTCAATTAATTGTAATTATAATTGTGAAAAAATATATAATAATTAATGTAATAATTTGCTAATTATTTTAGGTAGAGGGTTAGGGTTTACTATATTATATTATACTATATTATATTATAATTAGCTACTATAATTATTATAATTAACTAATCAGCATATTAGAATGATTTCTGAAGGATCATGTGACGCTGAAGACTGGAGTAATGATGCTAATAATTCAGCCTTGATCACAGAAATAAATTGCATTTTAAAAGATATTCAAATAGTATACAGTTATTTTAAATTGAAATAATATTTCACAAAATTATTATTTTTATTGTATTTTTGACCAAATAAATGCAGCCTTAGTGAGCAAATGATGCTTTATATGTATATATCTTTATGTATAAAATATTTTGTAAATAAAATAATAAAATATGGATGACGGTTAGTGCTGGTTAGGTGCTGGCTGTCTTGTTGCAGTGCATTCAGGGATTGTTTTCAATTAATACAGAAAAAAAAAAAACCTCTGAACTGGGTCAGAATTAAGCATCTTGAGATTTCTAAACACCTTTTCAAAGGGATTGGAATAGGGATTGGGCACTAGGGATTGGAATAGAGATACTGTTTTTACTGTTTTTACTGTAAATAAATGCAACCTTAGTGAGCAAATGAGGCCTTACATGTATATATCTATATACACAACAAATGCAACTGAATTATAGGTAACTGAAGTGTCAAGCAACCAGTTCAAAACACGAATGTGCCATGTGAAATACTACAAAACTGATATAATGTTCTATTGTGACCAGGATGAGAGTTATGACAGCCTGACTGCCTTAATTAAGGTTTAAAAGTCATTTTTTCCATTCATACACTGATCACACAATCTCTTTTCACAACCCTGAGCCACAGCTGCTGTGCTGTAATGATAAGCCAAGATATTTCTTTTGTTCATAATAATGTTCTAAGATCAATAAAATAATATTATATTTCACTTCTCGTACAAAAGCCTGAGCTATCATTATACATCATTCATTCTCTCTGCTTGGTAAGAGTGCTAATAAAGAAGGTCAGTCAGTGCTGCAGAATTCGCTTATAATGCTTCTCAATCGAACGACTCCTCGCAGGGCTTCTTAAAATCTGGAGTCGTGACTGTAGCTTTCAAATTTACTCCCCGGAGCTTGTGGGGTTTCGCAGCCCAGCAGAAGTACAAGCAAAACACCTTGAAATGTAAAGCCTGGAACAACCAGAGCTCTAAATGACTCACATGAGGACAGATGATACCGCCAGCAAGATCATCATACTGTAAACACGTGTGCCTGGAAAATCACCATATGTTTGAGCTGATAAATAGGAAATCAGGTCAGAGGGAGAATTTTATCATTTAATACTTGTGCATACTCCAAGGCGGTTGTATTGTGGGTTCATAAGAACAGTTTTGAAGCAATGTAGCATTTGCTGTGAATGGGTGCCGTCAGAATGAGAGTCCAAACAGCTAATACAAACATACACAAGTAATCCACACCACTCCGATCCATCAATTAACATCTTTTAAAGTCAAAAGCTGTGTGTTTGTAAGAAATAAACCCATCATTAAGACTCTTTTAGCTTCCATAATATTGTCTCAAGTGAAAAAGCTGTCTGGTCTGAATCAGGAGAGAAATCTGCACAAATCAAGCACTGTTTACAAGACAAAAGAGCTCTAAACAAATATGTTGGTGGATTTTGATGTGAGAGACAACATAAAATGGACTTTTTCACTGGAGGAGGTGTTATTATGGATTATGGATTTGTATTTTGGCCAGAAGTGACACTTGAAAGATAAAATGTTCTCACAAACATGCAACTTTTTGTTTCACAAGATGTTAAGTGATGGACTGGAATGGTCTGGATTACTTGTGGATTACTGTGATACTCTGACGGCATCCATTCACTGCAGAGGATGGGTACATTGATGGGTGGATTACTTAAAAATTGTAATCCGTTACTGATTCCAAATTACATGACAAAAATTGCACTTAGTAACATGGTCCATTGCATTACACATTTAGGTAATATAATCAGACTTCTTTTAGATTACTTATTTTAGATGACAAAAATATTGTGAATTTGTGCATTTTAATGTGTTTAAAAGACAAAAGCCTTCCAAAGATATGTGGTTAAATAACCCACTGAGTTATTAATGAATAATTAATATATAATTCAAATAAAAATCAATGTGTTCATCAGTAGTTAATGCTGTTCTTAAACCTAAAATGATTTTTGTAAATCAGTGGTCAAATGCTGTGTCGCCAGCTGACTAATGAATGTATTTGTGTGATTGTCAAAAGACTCTCTGAATAATTATAACCAGTAAGCTATTTTATGAAAAAGAGGAATTACACTGTAAAAAAACAACAACAAAAAACACAATTTGTTGAGTCAACTTAAAATAATTTGTTATCCTGCTGCCTTAAAAGTTTAAGTTTAGTGAACTCAAATAAGTTTAGTCAACTTGAAATGTTAAGTTGTACTAAGTGACAGCTTAGATATTTGAGTTGACTTAACAAAAAATTTGGTTTGTTAAACTTAAAACCTACCCAGTTACCCAGCTGCCGTATATTTTTAAGTTGAATCAACTCAAATATCTAAGTTGTCACTAAGTACATCTTAACATTTCAAGTTGACTAAACTTTTTTTGAGTTGACTGAATTTAAAATTTGAAGGCAGCCGGGTAACAAATTATTTTAAGTTGACTCAACAAATTTTTTTTTTTTTATTTACAGTGAGGGAGAATCAATAAATTATGAATAATTTATTGCTATTGTGTACATAATATGTAATCATGTAATTCATGAAAAGTAACTGTAGTCTATTTACGAGTATTTTACAATGTAATTTAATGTAATTACAAGTACTTCATTTTTGGAATCTGATTATATAATCCAAGTTACATGTAATCAGTTACTACCCAGCTCTGTCCATTAATAAACAAGTGATGTAACGCTACATTTATCCAAATCTGATTAAGAAACAAACTCCTCTGCATCTTGGATGGCCTGAAGGTGAGGACATTTTCATTTTTGGATGAACTATTCCTTTAATTGACTCACTTGATCTTATTTATTTATTTTCCTCTTGATCTATTATTCATTAAAAATGTACGCTTATGATTTCCAATTAAACAAAAATAATTTTGTAGTGGTCAAAGCTATTCCTGCTGGGATTATTAATTTTAATGTGCAGTCAACCGGCCTGTTGCAAAATAGAAAATAATTCCCGTAAGACTATATTTGCATTATAACAAGGATATGAGACAAATAAGAAAGTAATTCCAAATAGTAAAGCAGATCTTTTCTAAAATTTAATTAACTCTATACTAAGTTTATGTACATTGGAAATTAATGCTCCTTTTATAGTAATATTGAGGTCCTTATTATTCATGTCCTTTGTTTTCTGATTGCTAAATTGCACAGACATTTTGGAGTGACTGTTATTTAGGAATAATGTATGTATTGAATAATATATTTATTTTACATAATTTAAAAATAACATAGAATGTGAAAGAAAGTATCAGTTATAACGAGCAAGAAGACAAGCTCAAGATCAACCTGACCAATCCATCTGACCTCTGTGTTGTTTACTATGTTCTTAAAAAAAAAAAAAAAACTCTCTTCCAGAAGGCAGCATGTTTAAATAACGCTATTTACATGTAAATCAGTTTTTCTGGGCCCGGGCTGTCAGGCGCTGGTGAAGGTCAGTCCTGATGACTATCCAATAATAAACCTCCCCAGGCCTCTTGGGTTCCGCCTCACTGATTGATAACCAATCACAGCGTCCGTTTGGCCTCAGAGCGATGGTTTCCAGAGGCTAGACTATATATCAACTCTCTCTCACAGAGAAGCCGAAAGAGTGTCTAAATTATTCACACAGGCGACTTTCTCACACTAACATTTCTGCATGTAGAGCTACAGTGTGGAAAACGAACACAACTGGGTATTATTATGGGACATTAGGCTAAAAATGTAAATGGCTGAAACATATTTTGCACCAAATTCTCATTCAGGCAAATGAATCCATTAGTGGCTAACTGACATTAGGATTCTCACAGGGGCCTTGAGGCCAAAACTAGATTCATGAGCCATTCAATATATGCAAGTTAGCAACTATGAAACTGCAAAATTTTTTGCTTTCAATGAGTATGAGTATGAGTATAATAAAAAAAAAAAACAAAAAAACAAAAAAAACTTACCTCTGACCTGTGTGTATTATAGACTCTTGATTGCGGTGGTGTATATATATATGTGTGTAAATTATGAATATCATTAATTGCATACATTGTTATTGTTATACACTACCAGTCAAAAGATTTTGATTTGTAATGTTTTTTAAGAAGTCTCTTCTGTTCACCAGGCCTGCATTTATTTGATCCAAACTATCAAAGTATTAATTTAAATTATATAAATAAAATTATACTGACTCCAAGCTTTTAAATTGCATAGTGTATAATGTTACAAAAACTTTTTATTTCAGATAAATGCTGATCTTTGGATCTTTATATTCATCAAAGAATCCTAAAAAAAAAAAAAGAAAAAAAAGTTTTAACTGTTTTAAATAGTGATGTTTCTTGAACAGCAAATGAGCATATTAGAATGATTTCTGAAAGATCATGTGACACTGAAGACTGGAGTAATGATGCTGAAAATTCAGCTTTGATCACAGGAATAAATTACATTTTAAAATATATTCAAATAAAAAGCAGTGATTTTAAATAGTAAAAATATTTCACAATATTACTGCTGTATTTTGGATCAAATAAATACAGGCTTGGTGAGCAGAAGAGACTTCTTTAAAAAACATAAAAAATCTTACTATTTAAAACATTTTGACTGTGTAAATGATAAAAACTGAATAAATATAAATAATAATAAATATGATTAATACATACAAACATTTACATTATAACAGAGTTTTAAAAATAAATTTTAGATATACATGTTTTTTTTTTTAAAGCTTTCAAATAGTCTATATGACATGATAATTACCTGTACACATAATGTATTAGTCAGTTGGTTAGTTAGTCCCCAAAACTATGCTCTATGCCCTGAAACCCACAGTAAAACATAAAAGCATTGGTTCAAATGATGAGAACATTGGAAGAGAAGCTAATAGGTAACAGTGACTTTTGTTTCTCATAATTGTATTATTTGCATGTATCTTTGATTCTGGTAGAATCAAAACAAATTGTCACATGCATTTTAATGTGCCTCTGTGGTGACATTAGGGAAGCCTGTGAGCCATAAACACACTGAACCTGATCCAGCTTTATGTGTTATCCAGTAGAAAACCATATGATTGAGAGCAAAATAAACACAGAACTACCAAAATCAATAAATACATAGACATTCACATATACATAGAGAAAGTGAGCAGCACAATATTTATTATCTTTGCCTTAGTTTTATTGCAAACCTAATGGATGCTTGTGGAAAAATAAATAACGCTTCATATCATTCTGAATGAGAATGTGACTAATAAACTTGCGACAAAACAAGATGAAATAAAATTACACCCCATTTACTTTCTTTATAAATGTGTCTGGTCTGCTTAATTTATCAGTGCAGGTTATGTGAAATAAAATAAACGTCTTCATAATATTTCATCAGTATGTTTTTATGTTTCCACATCTAAAATGACTTCTTTTCTGATGTTGACAAGGCTGCATGGATGAATAAAACAATATTAACCAATAACATTAAAGGAATAGTTCATGAAAATGCACACATCCTCAGGCCATCCAACATGTTGATTAATTTGTTACCTCATCAGATTTGAAGAAATTTAGCATTGCATCACTTGCTCACCAGTGGCAAGTGAATGGGTGCCGTCAGAATGAGAGGCCAAACATCTGATAAAAACATCACAATAATCCACAAATAATCCACACCACTCTAGTCTATCAGTTAACATCTTGAGAAGCCAAAAGTAGAATGTTTGTAAGAAACAAATCCATAATTAAGACATTTTGAACCTCAAACCATTGCTTCTGGCTAAAATATAGTCCATAATCAGTCCATAATCAATAATAACACTTCCTCCAGTGGAAAAAGTCCATCTCCTGTTGTCCTCTCCCATCAAAATGCACCCACATATTTGTTTAGACCTGTTTTGGACTGTGCAGATTTCTCACCTGATTCAGACAAGACAACTTTTTCACTGGAGAAAGCAATATATTATGGATTATGGGCTCATATTTTAGTCAGAAACAATGGTTTGAAGTTAAAAATGTCTTAATTATGGATTTGTTTCTTAGAAACACACAGTTCTTTGCTTCATTCTGACGGCACCCATTCACTGCAGATCCATTGGTGAGCAAGTGATGTAATGCTACATCTGAGAGTGAGTAAACTTCCTGCAGATGTTAATTTTTGGGTGCACTATTCCTTTAAGGTAACATATTTTACAATGCAACGCAAACTTCATTTGATCTCTACTAGTACACACTGTGTTTGTGTGTACAGTACACATACAGTACAGTCTGTGTGCTCTACGCATCTTTGTGTGTCATCACACATCAGTCATTATGACAGATGATTGACGGGTGCATCTGACAGGAAGGTGACTAACAAACACCTTCAGCTATCTAGTGTTCCGTCACCCTGGGTAACAGCATATCACCACGACGATGCATTCGACAGCCCATAATTCCCAGAAGGAAGTGCCAAGCAGTCTGGGAACAGTCCAATCTGTGCTGCTAATTTGTTATTATTTCTTAAGACCGCTAGACAACTACATATTTCCTCTCCAGATTCTCGGTAAGACAGTCATAGGGTGTTTTGAGAGCGAGGATGATTTCGATTCCTCTAACTGAAGTGCACTCCAACGGAGTGGATAATAAAAAAACAAGGTAACGAATGGCAAAAATAAACCAGTTATTGTCTATATGGTTATATTGGGATGCAGACTCTTTGAGCCAATCATATCCTGTTTAACAACCCACACCGTCATGCAGAGCCTGATAAAGCAACATGATTTTCATCAGCAATAAAACAAGGGAGGCTATGCTAACACTAAATAGCTATAAAAGGACTAGGATGAAGATAGAAGAAACTAAACTACATTTTATATTTACTTTTATAATAATTACTATTTACAATCTACAGTTACTGTGAGTCACTATGGCTCACACTGAGGACTACATATTAAACTTTAGCATGCTCATTCATTTTTGTGTTACAAACATGAATGATGCCTCAAACTGTGTGGCTTGTTGAGAATAACTATAATTCCTGTATATTTTACATCAAAATGTTTATTGTTTTTTAAAGCCATTATTATTATTATTATTATTATTATTATTATTATTATGTAATAATAGCGATAGCAGTAATACAACAATATATATATATATATATATATATATATATTTAAATATTTTATTACTACTACTACTACTGTTATAATTAGTATTAATGAATTAATTACTATTAATGTTCTTCTTATTATTAATGATATAATAATAGCAATAGTAATAATATAAAAAAGAATGTATAATTATTATTAATTAATTACTACTGCTACTATTATTATTATTATTATTAATGATATAATAGCAATAGTAATTATACAAAAGTAATAGGTTTATATATTTAATACTACTACTGCTACTACTATAATTATTATTAATGAATTATTATTGTTGTTGTTGTTATTATTATTATTATTATTATTATTATGCTACAGGCATAATCATCATCATCAGTATTATGATAATAATAATAATAATAATAATTATTATTATTATTATTAATTATAATAATAGCAATAGTAATTATTCAAAATTAATAAGTTTAAATATTTTACTACTACTACTACTACTACTATAATTGTTATTAATAAATTAATTACTATTATTATTATTATTAATTATATAATAATAGCAATAGTAATTATACAAAATTAATCATTTTAAATATTTACTACTAATACTACTACTACTATAATTATTATTAATGAATTAATTATTATTATTATTATTATTATTATTATTATTATTATTATTATGCTACAGACATGGTCAACATAATCAGTATAATAATAACAGTAATAATAATAATAATAGTACTAATAATAACAACAACAACAACAACAATAATAATATTCATAATATTAATATTAATAACCTGTTATTATTATTACTATTATTCTTGTTATTATCAGATTAAAAGATTCAATCAATTCAATTTTAATAACAAAAATAAATAAATTAATTAATTAATAAATACCTTTAGAATTTAAAATTTAAACCGGTTAAAAATCCCTTTAATTTATATTGATTTTTGATAATTTACTTACAGTTGATAAATGACTTTACTTACTATTTAATTACAGAATATCATTAAGATTTGAGATTCTGACTGCAACTAGTAAGTAGTGGTTACCTAGCAACTGCACAGCAACAGACTAAACTCAGAGCACCATAACAACCACATAGCAACATTCTGGAAACCATCAACAACACTGTATCATTGTGAAAACAACTTTTTCTCAGGCCAAAAAAGTAAGAAGAAAAAAATTATAATTTATCTAATTAGGTTGACAAGGTAATTAAAAGACAATTAAAGGTAATTAAATATGTTTATATCTATATATATTGTAGCTAGCTACATGAATGATATGTTCAGTGACTAGAAAAACTCAGTCACCACCTTGATTACTGAATTTTGGTAATGTACAAATAAAAGTTAAGTAGTTACAAAGGGACGGTGCAATCGCAGTGTTGACCATGTATTTGAGCCAGCATTTACATACTTATAAATAGCCTTAAAGGTTAAAACGGGCCCCAACAGCAGCTTATTAAAGCAAAGCTGGAGTAAACGAGCTTCTCTGACAGCAAGTGCCATCAGGAAAGGATAAAGCAGAATATCTCCTCCTCCGAGGCCAATCATTTGTTTCATTTCAGCAAGTACAAATGAGGAACGGAGAGCAGAAATGGAATAAGAATGAATAAAATAATGAGTAGTCCGGCAAGCGGAGGGAAGAAAGACGGATGGAGAGGTGAGGGGCATTAGGAAGCTGAAACACATTTCTGCTTACAGCTGCAGCCGCTGGAGTTTATCAGCTACTAGAGAGGATTTCTCTAAAGAGAGAGAGTGTCATTCCTCTCCACACGGGTGTCATAAACAATAGCGGCCCGGGACGATGCGCTGTTAGTCCTGCCACATCATTTATTTACCCTTGCAGCTCTGAAATGTTTTTTTGACTTCACTGGGATCCTGAGACTCCCTCAATGAGCTAATAAGAACCTGTGCAAACAGAACTAAAATACCCAAAACACCGGTTAAGTGGAATAAAACATGTAAAGTTTCAGTGGAGTGAGTACATAGACTACTTTAATACTGACCACAACTCAGCTGTAATTACCGTGCCTTCGTTCCAGCCGTCAGATTAAACTCTCTCAGGAACACAAACGAGTGTAATATAATTAGCTCTGAAGAGTATTAGAAGTCGTCTTCAAAAGACACCACAATTGAATGTCTGTCTAACTGATGTAAATATAATATTTCATGTGTAAATACATTGTGTACATCACAATTAAGTTTTTTTTTTTTTTTTTGCTGGAAATGTGATTAAAATGGTTTAGGCAGCACACAGACGCCCATCGCAATGGATGTGGATGGTGAACGTAATAGAGAGTTTTACTTTCAAAATGCTCAAAAAACATATTAAAATAATGTTTTTTAATTAATATATTAATTATATTTATAACAAGTATAAATGACATGAAGTCTACATGTACATTTAAATAAAATGTTTGTTGTAAATAAAACAAATATCTTGGAGTAAGTTTTACAAGAAAATACTATTTTAAATACTATTTTATTAATTTCAAAATTTCTTTTCAGTATATCTATGACAATTTATTTTAAGATGTTTGTGTATTTTAGAATATATTTCTAACATACAAAAATCTTATAATAAATATATCTATTAAATAAAAAAAAAAGACAATTTAATTTAAAATGTTTTATATTGTAAAATAAATACATATATACACACTTTTTTGTATTTTAGTATATATTTGTAATTATATATATTTTTTTAAAAATATAAAACATTTTAAATAAAATTATTATTTATCATTTTTAAATATATTTTTACATTTTATTTATTTATTTTACTTATAATATATATATATATATATATATATATATACATACACACACACAAACTGTTTTGTATTTTAGTATATATTTGTAATATATATATAATATATAAATATAAAAATCTTATCAATGACATTGTTATATATATAAATACATATTTTAGAATATATACATAAACCATTTTAAACATTTTAAAGTAAATTATTATATCATTTTTAAATATATTTTTACATTTTATTTATTAATTTGATATATTTGTTACATATATATATATATATATATATATATATATATATTAGTATATACTTGTAAAATATACATATAAAAAATTATTACAATTATCAATTATATATATATATATATATATATATATATATATATATATTTTTTTTTTTTTTATTTATTTTTTTTTTTTCAAAAAATATAAAACATTTAATATTAAATTATTATTTATAGTGTATCTTAGTGTAGACACTTTTTTAATTTAAATATAAGGAAGTGCAACAAAAATGTACTAAAATTCAAAGACAATTGTAAACTAGAAAAACAGTTCAAACGGAAAAGTTCAAAACGTTTGAAGGTTTATAAGCTGTAGGGACTTAAATAATGACAGCAGTGTAACCTGGAAGCCACACAAACATTTCTGTCCTCTCTCCTCTTGAGCAGAACTGATGCTCTTCTGCTGACGCTGAGACTTGCGATGAGAGGATAATTGCTTTGAAATGAAGATGAAACACTGAGAGAGTTGACAGTTCACTGAACTCCTGGACACCATCGGAAACCATCTGCTGCGTTACCATGCCAAACTCACATCAAAACCTGACAGCAAATCAGCTCGTACGGCAGCTGTACAACTGAGGAAGAGGGAAAAGCAGCGCATACACAACCCTGAAAGTCCATGACAACCGGTCTGACAGAAAATATGACAACACACAAACACACACACGACAAAAGATGAGGCTGGTGAACATGTAACAGTGAGTCTTGCATATTAACTGTTGTTTTTGTTGATTTTTGTTTACCAAGGCTACATTTGTTTGATTAAAAATACAGTAAAATCACTAATATTGTGAAATATTATTACAATTTGAAAGAACAGTTTTCTACTGCATTATATTGTAAAAATGTAATTTATTCCTGTGATGCAAAGCTGAATTTTTAGCATCATCACTCCAGTGTCACATGATCCTTCAGAAATCATTCTAATATGCTGATTTGCTGCTCAGTAAACATTTCTTATTATTATTAATGCCGAAAACAGTTGTGCTGCTTCATATTTTTAAGAAAACTGTGATGAAATACAAATGAAAAAGGCTTTACTGTTACTTTTGATCAATTTAATGTGCCTAACTGAAATATTTTATATTTATATATATATATATATATATATATATATATATTATATATATACACATATATATATACATATATATATATATATATATATATATATATATACACACACACACACACGTATGTACTGTATGTACACATATACACGATCAACTGTATGTAGATTTCAAGGAGAAAATAAATACAACCTTTATAATGATTTTCTCTTTGGTCCTGAGGGTCCTGTGTGTGTGTGAGGAGATAACGGCACCCACCATCTTCAGGCAGAATCACACTGACAAATTAAAAGAGCTGAATAAATGAAGGAGCCTTTATCTGGTTTGTGTGACCTGCTGAGTCTGGCGGTCAGTTATCAGATGATTGGAGCACAGCTGCGGGTGAGACGCACTACGTGCGATTTACAAATGAGAATGAGATTTAAAGCGAGCAACTTAATTCCTATCACAAAGATAGTGAAAGGTTCAAACAGTGCTTGGAGGAGGACATTGAGCTGTTTATTCAATGGGTGGCGAGTCTTACAAATCATTTTAACATCTAAGGTCATTTAAGATGTTCTCTCACACACTTAAGACCTATCAGTGTATTCCTTGTGTGTTTATAGTTTCAGGTCTGTTTTTACCAAATACAAATAACTAGCCATTAAAGTCATAAAAGGCATAAAAAGTGCAATTTGATTTGTTGCTACATCATTAAGATACTCAGACTCAGAATAAAGAGACAAATATTTTAATATTATAAAATATTAAAGTATAATGCAATAAACAAAATATTTCAATTTAATGAAACAATTAAATAATTCAAAATGTTATATATTTTTCATTGCGCATTCCAATTAATCTACAATCAAACTGGAGTTGATTGTTTTATTAACAGTATTGTACAGTATATCTTTTTTCATAGATTCAGGATCTATCAGTGGTCAAATATTCCTTGTGTTTATATTATTAGGTTTATATTTTTATGTTTATGTTTATATTTTTTTACAAAACGGCACACAAAGAAACAGTATGGAACTTAAAGCTAATCTAAATTAAATACATAAAAATGCAATTTGATGCAAAATATATAAACATGAATTTTACTGCTACAAGATATTCAGATTTTAAAAAAAATACCAAAATATTATGAATGACAATTTAAGTGCCACTTTTTTTTTTTTTTTTTTTTAAATCTGAATAGCTTAATGACATAGCATATCTAAAAAAATGCATTTATAGTTTTTGGATCAAATTCCAGTTTTTATTAAATTTAAATTCCAGTTTTTATTTTTATTAACTGTTCTACTTCATTTGACTCAAATATTGATCCAATTTATTTATAACAAATGAATGATTCGCATTGTATATTTTGTTTTAAATGCTTTCATTTCGTTAAGATTCAAAGATGATGCAATTCAAATTGAAATATAAGAAATCAGAACAAACAACGAGGGCAAAACTAATCTATAATAAATGCATAAAAATGGCAATAAATGCATAAAAATGGCAATATTTGATGCAAAAATGTCCCACTACAATTCATCAGCTATAAACGTGTATTTTGCTGCTGCATCATTAAGACATCTGGAATCAAAATAAAATGACAATTTGTTTCTTGTTTCCATGATGTAACATACTGTATTGTACTAAACATGCACACAAGACCGTAATGCCCTGAACCCTTTAGAGCAGGTCACAGTTATGCTCACATTACAATAGAAATCACCCTATAATGAGCCTTATTGTGAGCATAAAAAAAAAAAAACGTGCACACGCACACACTCTGATCACTCCTGATAGAGGCATTTACAGAAACACCTGTGTAAGTTTATGTGTGTAAATGTGTGAACATGTGCGTTGACAGTGATACTCGCTGTTCACAATCCTGACTCGTCTTGACAGCATTTCACAACATAAAGTCATCATGAAATAGATTTGACGTCCATCATGTGACTTATTTCCAAATCATTCAGGAAATATATATACAGCACAGAAAATAATCTAAGGTGAGACTTGACTAAGACCATTAGTAACTGAATGAATCGTAAAAAGTAGGCTATGATAGCTATGATAGTATTTTAACTCCCTGTTGGTTACGTAAACAGAAAAGAAAATTTTCAGATTACAAAAAAAAGATTGCATTTAGATTATTGCATTACTTATTGCCTATACTTATGACCTATACTGATGCATAGTTAGGAATTAAATGCACTGAATTTAATGTCGTTTTTAAGAGTTTATTGGTCACATACTGATATATAAAACCAACAGCTGCACAAAATAAGAATAAACAATAAATATATACTGTGCCACTCACTCTTGCTATGTGTATGTGAATTTCTGTATTTATTGATTTTGGTAATTCTGTGTTTATTTTGCCATCAATCATATGGTTTTCTACTGGATAACACATAAAGCTGGATCAGGTTCAGTGTGTTTATGGCTCATGGGCTTCTCTAATGTCACCACAGAGACACATTAAAATGTATGAGACATGATTAAATAAAACCCTTTTGTTGTAGTGCTAGATACATACTGTATGTTTGCTAGAAAAAGGGAAATTAAGACTTACAGACACATGCAAATGAGTGTTTTAATGAATGTTGTGAACTTAAGTGTGTGTGTTGAGACTACAGCAATTGATATCTGTATATTGTTAACAATATTGACACAGATTCATCTGTCTCCATATCACTTAAAAGTGGTCACCAAAAGTCAACATGAATTTGCATCACAACCCATTTAACCTAATGTATAATGTGATGCATTTCCAATACATACAGGAGAATATTGTTGAACAAAAAGGTATCCGATAAGATTTTTTTTGTAGAATAAAAAAAAAGGAAAATATTTAATAAAATATTTAAATAAAAAAATAATTCTAAAATATATATTTGTGTGTGTGTGTTTAAAATATTATTAGAAAATATTTTAAAAATATTACATAAAATATTAAGTAATATATATTATTATATTATATGTTACATAACAAAAAAAGAGAAGCTACTGGTGAAGTTAATTATAAATGAAAGCGTTTTCAGAGGCGCAGCAGTTATTACTTATTGATGAAAAATTATGAAGACAAATATTTTATATTTTCTTGACAATAGGTGCATGGATGAATCATTTACAAAGAAAAAAAAAAACATGCCATTAGTAAAGTACACAGGGTCAATTTTCATGTTGACTTTATCATTGAAACCCTTGTGTGTGTTTGGTGAAAGGTGAATGAGACAGAATGAGAAACTACACAGACAGGAAGAGAGTTTGAACCTTTAGAAGCCAGATGCATGAGGTGAGCCGGTTCAATACACACACACTTTTATCCTTCCAGCGTTTCTTTAACTGCAGCAGCCTCATGAACCTGCACTGAATACTGATTTCAGCTATTTGTCTCTCTGGCATCATTGGCAGATTTATAGCTTCATTTTTACAGTGACATGAAAAACAACATCAATTTTCAAAGACTACAACCCCATCTAACAGGTAAACAAAAACAAACGCAAGTAAACAACTGTAGTAATGAGATTTTAACATTTTATGAAGAAACCGTACGTGGTGCAAAACGACACAAGTGGTTGCCAGTCTACTGCTATGATCTCAGGCCCCTCAATGTAAGTTCTCACTTTCACTCTCTCCCTCCATCCATCTCTCCCTCCCGATGGGGCATTTTGTAATTAAAACCCGTTCCGGATACGCCCCTGCTTGGCGGTTCGTGTGTCTCTTCCACCCTCGTGTCTCATTAAACCTGTGGATCAGAGCGCAGCCTTCACTCCTCTGTCCAACGCTTCATTCAGACCAGCCAAAGACATATAAAACCCACGAGAGCGACGGAAAGACAATGAAACAGCGTTTGTTTGAGGTACATGATCCAGATCCAAATCCAAATCTAAGGCAGCAAAGCCACCGGAAATGAGTCACTTTCAACGCAGGCGACTTTAATGACAGCTGACAAAGCAATGTGGGTGAACAGCAATGCGGCAAAGTTCAATCTACTTTATGCAAATTAAAAGTGATGTGAACTGAAGCATTGTGTACACTACAGTATGTATTATAAAATGTGGTATACAAACAAATGTGATTGAATTTAATTTTATATTTCACTTTATTAAAGGAGAGCTCCACTTCCAGAACAACAATTCAGAAATAATTTACTCACCCCCTTGTCATCCAAGATGTTCATGTCTTTCAGTCTTCAGTCGTAAAGAAATTATGGTTTTCAGGATTTTTTTTATAATGGACTTGACTGGTGCCCTGATTTTGAACTTCCGAAATGCAGCTTCAAAGGGCACTAAATGATCCCAGCCGAGGAAGAAGGGTCTTATCTAGCGAAACGATCGGTCATTATTTTCGAAAAATACAAATTTGTATACATTTCAAGCACAAAAGCTCATGTAGCACAGGGTCTGGGATGCGCATTCACGATGCTACGAATTAGTGATGGGTCATTCTTGAACGATTCTTTCATTTTAAACGAATCTTTAATATGACTCGGGAAGAACGAGTCGTCTCGGGGAGTGATTCGTTCAGTCGCGCATGCGCAACATCCTATTAGGTTCTGTACTGGAATTAGTTCACGTGTTTCGAGTCTTCTCGAAAGAGAAGAAGAGTTCATCTTATGGGGCTGATGATTCACATGATGAATGAACGTCTTGAACCCGAAAACACGAGAGATGAACTAATCAATTCTTTCTCCGGCTCACACTGCATTGGTTGAGCTTATGGGGCTGTCACGTGATGAACCCAAAAACCTGAAAACTTGTCAAATAAGAGGTGAGGTGAGCTAATCATAGACTAAAGACCCAGATAAACAATGAATTAATCTTTTCTGTTTCGTATAGCATTATAGTTTTGTCTTGTTTGTAGTGTGATCAATGTTTGTGTAAGCAGTAGATGTGTTAGGGAAGTAACACGTAACATTTTAATTATATTTTGCTAAAATGAACGAAATGACTCGAAAAAAGATTTGTTCATTTTGCTGAACGAGACTCAAAGGTCAGAGTCGGTAAAATGACCTGAACTTCCCATCACTACTACGATTCATGTCTAAGTTCATCGTCTGTGTACTCCGGCTAAAAAAGGTAGAGTATGGTGAAAAACTCCATCTTATTTTCTCCTACAACTTCAGAATGGCCCCAGATCGTTGTACCTTTTTGTTTGTAAACAGCGTTTGACTTACTTGCACTTTTTAGTCTTTGCGTGTTTGGTTTGTAAACACTGGGTCTGTAGTTCCCCGCGACCTTTCGACATGATTCAATAGTACATGAACGCGTATCCCAGAGCCTGTGCTACACAGGCTTTTGTGCTTAAAAAGTATACAATTTTTTTTTTCCCGAAACAAAAGACTGTTGTTCCGCTAGATAAGACCCTGGGATCATTTAGAACCCTTTGAAGCCGCATTAAAACTACAAAGTTCAAAATCGGGGCACCAGTCAAGTCCATTATATGAAAAAAAATCCTGAAATGCTTTCCTCAAAAACCATAATTTCTTTACAACTGAAGACATAAAGACATGAACACCTTGGATGACAAGCGGGTGAGTAAATTTTTTGTGAATTGTTCTGGAAGTGAACTTCTCCTAATGGCAAGCCCTCCTCCAACAAAACATCGCTATTTTAAGACATATTTTTTTTTTTTTTTTTTTTACCCACAATTGCTAGTACACATTTCTCACTACTTGGATCACTTTTTCAAAACTCTTCACACAGCGAGCACAACATCAGTATATGTGGGCTAAACTGTGAATCATTTATCATTGCTTTGGCACAAAATGCATTCTCTGACGACATCTGTCAAATTACATGAATGCTTTTATCACTTCAAAACAAACAGCAACAAAATTTGATTCACTATATAAGCCAATTTGCCCATGTTTACCTACTGAGCCTTTCAAAACGGTTAAACTTGGGTTCAAAACCACGCACAGTACAAAAATGTATAAGCCAGAAATTTGCAACATTTCTACAGTCAAAGCAGTTGCATGTAGCTGAACATCTTCACAAGTGTTACAGTTTTTTCACTTTCATTACCATCAATACAAAAGGGGAAAACTTAGGAATAATTGTGTACTGTGATGTAAACATACCATGTAACGTACACTGCAGTGAATTATAAACAGTAGAAAGTGTCATTCTTGTTTAGTACATAATTTTTACAAAGAAAACATTATATAATGCCTCCTGTTGTTAGTGGGGTTTTTTTTTTAAGTTTTGTTATGAGAGACAAAGTGTGTTTGTTTAATGTTATGTAAGAATGACTTGATTTCAGACATTAAAGGTTTTGAAGTGAAGTGTTTTGGTAGTTTTAGTGCCTTTTGAAAATGAAATGAACAGCTGTGTCGAGCTAAAAGTTTGGAGAACTGTATGAAGAGTTTTGAAAAAGTAACTTTGGCATTGAGAATTGAGAGTCCTAGCAATTGTAAAAAAAAGAAAAAAAAAACTAAGCCAAATAAAGGACAAATTTTGCATGTGGTGTGAATATGTGATCCTGGACCACAAAAAAAAATCGTAAGTAGCACGGGTATATTTGTAGCAATAGCCAAAAATACATTGTATGGGTCAAAATGATCGATTTTTCTTTTATGCCAAAAATCATTAGGATATTAAGAAAAGATCATGTTCCATGAAGATATTTTGTACATTTCCCACCATAAATATGTCAAAATTTAATTTTTGATTAGTAACATTCTCTGCTAAGAGCTTCATTTGTACAACTTTAAAGGTGATTTTCTCAATATTTAGATTTTTTTGCACTTGCATCTTGCATTTTCAAATACTTTTATCTCGAGCAAGTGTTGTCATATCCTAACATAACTATCTAATTATCATAACATAATTATAAATCAATGAAAACTTATAAATCTCAATTTAAAAAAATTGACCCTTATGACTGGTTTTGTGGTCCAGGGCCACATATTCCAAATTTGAAGTTGATATCACAAAAATGGTCATAATATTACTATTTTCTATAACAAAATAATTGAGGTAAAATATTGACCTTGAGACCGACATTTCCAATGATATGTTTTGCCTTGGTTAGAAGACATTTTGATTATAAAATACTGTGGTAAATTTTGTAATATGACACTTGGCACTGCCCACTAGGGGAGGAGCTTGCAAAATTTTCCATGGTACTAGAATGTCCAATTTCAAAACAGCTTTCACAGGATGAATTTTGAGTATTTAAGTTTTTAAATTAATTTATGATTATTACTAAAATATGTGATTTTTGCTTCATTTTTAATGCAAGGATGCATTACATTGATCAAAACTGATAGTAAATACATTCATAATGTTACAAAATGAATAAGAATTCAATAAAGAACCCTAAAAAATAAAAGTTCCATGGTTTCCACAAAAACATGAAGCAGCACAAATGTTTTCAACACTGATAATGATGAGAGATATTTCTTAAGCAGCAAATCAGCACATTAGAATGATTTCTGAAGAATCATGTGACACTGAAGACTGAAGTAATGATGCTGAAAATTCAGGTTTGATCACAGAAATAAATTACGTTTTATTTTTCACATTTTTCACAAAAATATTTCACATTTTTACATTTTTTCTATATTTTTGATCAAATAAATGCAGCCTTGATGAGCAAAAATGACTTTTAAAAAACTAAACTCTAAACTTCTGAACAGCAAAGCATGTGATTTTTTTGCTTTGTGTATCATTTTTACCTCAGCAAGGACAGAAAAAAAATAGGCTACTTGATGCTGGACACTTGTCACATCACTACTTGTACAGTACAATGCAAGCGAGTAGTTCGATACAACGAAACTAGAGCGCTGCACACTCACATTGCGCAAAGCCTCTAGGAGGTGTTCTAGTTTTGTTGTGCTGCATCGGGCCTCTCAACCCAAACGGCTCAATATTTGCTCAAAAATGAATGAGGTAAACACAGCAAGTTGGGTTTAGTGAGGTTTAAAAACAGCATGTGCTTCTGAAAGAAAAGCAGAGGGTGACGGCGAGTGCGCCTGAGCGTATTTCATGAACTGTGAAGAGCTGGAGAGAGGATTAGATGTGTGCATCAGTGTGTGTGCGGCGGAGGATGAGTTTAATGTATTTATGTGTGTGGTGTGTCATGTAATCTTAATGGAACTGAAGCACCATGAACAGTATTTACATACTAAAATGCATGTATGCATATGTGCATATGTTTATTTAACCGTGGAACTGCAATGTGTTCCTTAACCCTGTAAAACCTGACATAAGAAATAACTTTATTTAGCATATTTGATGCATCATATACATTTAGCATATGTGATAGTATGTAGTTTTAAAGCACTAATATGGACCGTTTAGGGACAAATAAGGTACAAAGGTTTTGTTTTTAAAAAGGTACAACCTTAGTAATATCTTCTGTACTTTAAAAAAAGTGTTTCATAAACTGGCATAAAGTCAATATAGTCTTAGCATGTTAAAAAGCCAATTGATGTGCCAGTTCATGCATCTTCCAAAACACTCAGAATTGGCCTAAAAAGAGACAGTTGCACAATGCACATTGTGTTTATCACAAATTTTGGGTCCAGTTTGCTCTTTTACTTGATTTGCATATTGTAATTCCTTTAGTGAATCCCGAATAATCAACAGTGGCAGTGAGTGCTAATTTTTCTCAGTAAATTCCCCTTGTGTGTGTTGAGAAATGAGATCAGGAAAGTCACTGGTTGATGTCTAATGTCGTGTGTGACAGCATGATAGCGGGTGATTGATGCTTTTACGCTTCAGCCGCTCGCGATGAGTGTGTGTTTTGCAGGAGAAGCCGGGAATAATTCATGCTCAAGGTTACTGGATGGATGTTAAATGACAGACTGATGAATTATAAATATTAGAGGTTTGTGTTACTCTGTGCACTATTCACTAGTAGGTCAGTTATAATCATCTGTGTTGAGGAGAGAGCTATGCTCCTATCAATCATCTTTAAATATATAGTTTTATAGCACATATGCCTGTTTCTAAGCAGATTCAGCTTTTTCGTAATGATTTAATTTTCTTTCCACGTCAGGTGCGAAGCCAGCAGAACTTGAAACACCAACTGTTATTTCACCCTGAAGGTTGGCAGAAAGTTTAAATCCATAATGAGTGTTGTTCACCAGGCAGCACAACTAGAAAATTAGGTCTAGTTACGGTGTGCAGCGAAGGTCAGAATAAATGGAGGAGAGGCCTCGTTACCGCAAGCACTAATATAGAAGAATCACACACAATCCTGTCTGGACGGGACTTAATTTCTCAGAGGAAGCCCTCAGTTAACTGAGAATATGATAAGTAGCCTAAGGTGATCAAGCAAAAAAATTATATTATATTATATTATATTATATTATATTATATTATATTATATACATAATTTAAATATTATAATTATTGAGCCAACAATTAATTTAACAATTTTTTTATTTACATTTTAAGTAAAATGATTGACAATGATTAAATATTGTTTGCTTGACTTTTCTGCTGTCTAAAAGCACAATATTTTCTTTCTTTCTTTCCTTACTATTTCTTTCTTTTTCTATTTTTTTGTTTCTTTTCTATTACTTTCTATTTCTTTCTGTTTTTTCTATTTCTTTCCATTTCTTCTATCACTTTCTATTTCTTTCTTTTTCTATTACTTCCTATTTTTTTCATTTTCTACTTTCATTTTTTCTTTCTTTCTTTTCTATTACTTTGTATTTCTTTCTTTCTATTTCTTTTCTATTACTTTCTATTTTTTTCTATTTCTTCTATAACTTTGTATTTCTTTCTTTTCTATTTCTTCTATCACTTCATATTTCTTTCTTTCTATTTTTTCTATTTCTTCTATCAATTTATATTTCTTTCTTTCTATTTCTTTCTTTTCTATTACTTTCTATTTCTTTCTTTCTTTCTGTCTTTCTTTTCTGTTTCTTTCTTTTATATTACTTTCTATTCCTTTTTTCTCTTTCTTTCTATTACTTTCTTTCCTTCCTTCTTCTTTTTTCTTTCATTCTGTCATTCTTTCTTTTCAATTTCTTCCCCCCCCCCCAATGTTTTTTAATTGATTATATTACATTATGTTATATTATAATAACTTGTCCATAATACCAATATTATGGAATTTAACAATGTTTGTTTATTTATATAAATTAGTTATAATTTTACTAGTTTCACAACATTAAACACATATTTATACTTACATATATCTGTATTCACACTGGCTTAATGATGATTAAATATCTGTTTGCTTGACTGTTTTCTAAAATTTAAAAGTGCAATTTTAATTAAATTAAGGATTATTTTACTTCAAAGCCAAAGTATTCTTTTTTTATTTCAATTTAAAAAAAAATAATAAAATCATATATTAAAATATTTAAAATATTTAAATAAAAGTAGCTTAACGTGCTGTGTAATTTCAAATGCAAATGTACCTCCTCAGAAACAACTAGTTTCATTCAAACAGGGTTTACTGATGTGTCTGTGGTTTCAGAAAGAAAGAAAAAATGACAATCCTAATTAATGGTTAAAATGGACTCAAATGTGTTCACTTAAAGAAAAGGGAGAGACTGCTGAAGGGAGCAAGAGAGATCATGATAGAAAAAAGGTTAGATGACAGGACAGAGAAGAGAGGGAAAAACAAACGATTGTACTGAGTGTGTGTGTGTGTGTGTGTGTGTGTTTCCTCCACAACTCTTCTGAGCCCTTATTAGGAAGTGAAGAGTGACAAACACAGTCAGAGTGCAGCCGCATATCACCGCAGAAAGAGAGAAGAAGGGAAAGAAATAGAGAAAAGAGAAAGAAAGATTAAAAAATATAACGAGAATAATCCAAAAATACCCACCCACACAGTGAGAAGGCTGAGATTTTTCAATGCTCGCTCCAAATCCACAAAATAATCCCCAGGAAAAAGCAGCTGATAATACATTAATGGAACAGATTTATTGTCCCAAATTAAAAATTTCCTGCCCACTAGTCCTAAATGTCACCCTAAAAAACACAGGTGAGTGACTAGACTAGTTTATATGAAAATAAAAGTCTTTCAAAAATAAAATATCAAGTCAATCAAAACAAATATGATATGGTTTAATATAATATAAAATAATAAATAACATGTCCAGTTCAAATATCATAATTATTGAAGTCATTTTAGTATTTTAAACTTTAACAACTAGCTGAAATAACATAAATTTATTTTTAAATTACATTTTTTTTACATTTTAAATTTTTAACATTTTTTAATATTTTATTTTATTTCAGTAAATGTTTGTTTTTAGTTTAAAATATAAAAGTCTGGTTTATTAAAAATACATAATAATATTGACAATGTTTTTATACGTAATCTGCATTCACACTACTCACTGACTTAAATGATAAATGAAATGTTTAAATATCAGTTTGCATGACTTTTCTGCCATGTATGAGCACAATTCATTTTATAGTTATAATGATGAAGCTCATTAAATTTAGAGAGGATTTTTGCTTTTAAAGCCACAATGTAAAAATATATTTGTTTTTAATAAAAAAAATTAAAAACAATATTTTAAAAAAACAAATACAATCTAATACACACACACACACACACACACACACACACACATGTTTGTTTTTGTGAATTGTGGGGACTTTCCATAGACTTCTATAGTTTTTATACTGACCAAACGATATTGTCTATCCCCTAACCCTAACCCTAACCCTAAACCTAGCCCTCACAGAAAACATGTTTGCATCGTTACACTTTCAGATAAACATCATTTACTATTTATAATAATTTTTTAACATTGTGGGGACCGCAGGCCGGTCCCCACAATGTCAAAAATTTCAGGTTTTACTATCCTTGTGGGGACATTTGGTCCCCACAATGTAGCAAAAACAAGTACACACACACACACTACCACAATGCCACATAAAACGCTGTCACTGCCAGAGACGACAGTCACAACACAGGCGATTATCTCCTTTATGAGTGAATCTCACCCTGCACCAACCAAACAGCCAATCAGAATCCAGCTCTGCCTCCTCACTTTCAGAGCAACTGACCGACGTGGACACAACACATCAACTCATTACTGTCTACAAAACAAACAACCGCATCAAGAGAGGAAGAAAAATAAAGAAAGAAAGGAAGAAAGAAAGAAAGAAAGAAAGGAAAGAAAGAGTGATGGAGGGTCTGTTTGGTGATGATCACACCAGGAAACAGCTGCTACCAAGGCTCTCAGATAGCAAATGAAACATTTAAGTGCGTGTGTGTGTGTATGTGTGTGTGTGTGTGTTTGACGGCCGCCTCTGGGCCCAGGCAACCAGAACAAGCTGCCGGTATCGATCAGGCTCGCAAACCAGACGAGAACGAATAATTAGATAAACAGTGTGTGTGTGTGAAGATGTGTGTGTTTATGTGCACTGAAACGGTCATAAGCGTCGCTTCACGCTGCTCTGTCCCTGGATCTGATCCCATCAGAGAGATTCCCAGTGTTTACTGTTTATTCAGACAGCGTCCCTGTATGGCAGCGGTGCTCGGATCACTGCTGGTGCGTGAAGGCATCCACATGCTCGTGAAATCCACTGGGTGATTTAAAAAAAGGGCCAAATAAATAAAATGGTTAACAAAAGGCAGCAGCATTGAATTAATCAAGCTATTAACCTGTAAAAATAAATTAAATGGTTAACTGGTGATAAAATGTCCAAATTCTGTTTAATTCATTTTCATGAAGATTATTGACAGTCTATTCTAGCATATGTGCTTTATTTCAAAACTAATAAGTAAATACGGTACAGAATTGCTGCACGGATCTGCCAAACTTGTTAAACGGTAGTGTAACACAGAACTTAAAAAACTAGTTTACTTGTTACTACAAAATGACTATCACTCAAGCATTCCACTAACCTGCTAAACTAGTTAAACAGTAGTGTAACTCAGTACTCAGAAACTAAACTAGATCACTTGCTACTACAAAATGAATATCACTCAAGTATTCCACTGGCCTGCCAAACTAGTTAAAGAGCAGTCTAACTCAGAACTCAGAAAACTAGTTTACTTGCTTCTACAAAATGACTATCACTCAAGTACTCCACTAACCTGCCAAACCAGTTGAACGGTACTGTAACTCAGTACTCAGAAAACTAGTTTACTTGCTATTACAAAATGAATATCACTCAAGCATTCCGCTAACCTGGCAAACCAGTTAAGTAGTAGTGTAACTCAGAACTCAGAAAACTTAATTAGTTTACTTGCTACTACCAAATGAATATCATTCAAGTATTCCACTAACCAGCCAAACTAGTTAAACGGTAGTGTAACTCAGTACTCAGAAAACTAGTTTACTTGCTATTACAAAATGAATATGACTCAAATATACCACTAACCTGCCAAACTAGTCAAACGGTAGCGTGACTCAGTACTCAGAATACTAGTTTACTTGCTACTACAAAATGACCATCACTCAAGTATTCTGCTAGCCTGCCAAACTAGTTAAATGGTAGTGTAACTCAGTACTCAGAAACTAAACTAGTTCACTTGCTACTACAAAATGAATATCACTCAAGTATTCCACTAGCCTGCCAAACTAGTTAAAGAGCAGTCTAACTCAGAACTCAGAAAACTAGTTTATTTGCTTCTACAAAATGACTATCACTCAAGTATTCCACTAGCCTGCCAAACTAGTTAAAGAGCAGTCTAACTCAGAACTCAGAAAACTAGTTTATTTGCTTCTACAAAATGACTATCACTCAAGTATTCCGCTAACCTGCCAAACCAGTTAAACGGTACTGTAACTCAGTACTCAGAAAACTACACTAGTTTACTTGCTACTACAAAATGAATATCATTCAAGTATTCCACTAACCAGCCAAACCAGTTAAACGGTGCTGTAACTCAGTACTCAGAAAACTAGTTTACTTGATATTACAAAATGAATATCACTCAAATATTCCATTAACCTACCAAACTATGTAAGTAGTGACTAGTTCTTCTCTAGAAACACTTAAAACCGGGTAAAGTGCAGTCAGTAAACAGTCAGTGGGTGGTCAACAGGCTGAGATTAATGTAAAAGACAGTATCTAAACAGCAGCGCTATGTGATGTACACAGACCTGACATTTACTGATAATGAACACAGAAGCATATGAAGTCCATTTGAGACACAGACCTGTCCTTTTCAGTGCTATTTTACTGCCAGTCTGAGTTTATTAATACCATTACACAGCACATAATTCCCTCTCGCCGTTCAGGCGAATCGCGGGCCATCCGGTCGTCACAGAGACATACCCGCAAGCTGCTTCATTAACACTAGCATTAGCAGACGCCCACAGGGTCTGAGGAGTTGAGAGGTTGTAAGAAATCCAGATGATTAAACACTCTCTCTTTCAACCGCTTCACAGAGTCAACGAACAATTTGTACATAATTACTGTTCCCTGTGTCTTAATTCATACATATACAGGTGAGTATGGATTCTATTCACTATTAACTAACTTTTCCCTCAATAAAATCCTAATTTGCTGCTTATTAATAGTTAGTACGGTAGTTGTTAAGTTAGGTATTGGGTAGGATTAGGGATGTAGAATAAGGCATTAATATGTGCTTAATAAGTACTAATAAATGCCTAATATTCTAGTAATATGCATGCTAATAAGCAACTAGTTATGAAACTTTAAAATAAAGCATTACCCAAAATTCCCTTTTGAATTTATAAATTCAAATATTTATGTAATCATTTATATCATTATATCAATACATTCTATCTATAAATTAAATAAGCAATTGATTAAATATTTAGATATTTAATAAAATAGACGCTCTTTTAGAAAAGTAGCATCCAAGGATATAACCTTGGTTTAAACATTTAATATTAAGTATTCTAAGTATAAAAGCAGCAGAAAAATCCTGACGAGAAAACCGACTGACCAAATCTCTGGACTTGTTTATGACTCCCCAACTATAAAATACATAGAAATACTTTTTAAAATTAAAATGTATTTAATTGTAAATAAATAAATAAATAAATAAAATAAATGAGTTTTTTAATATCTAATTAAATATATTTTTGTACATTAGCAAATCAACACAGCCTCTATTAATTAGGTGTGAGTGTATTTTCTCAAGCTGATGAAAGGCGTTTCCTCTTGAGGTTTGGAGGGCGGCGTATTGATTTCTGATTGATGAGAGTGGAATAAGGGATTCCCTTTGATTAATCTCTCTCACTTTTTCATTTCCTGATTTTCCCTTTCAACTAGCCTCTCTAGATAGACTGAAGGAATGAAACGTGAGGAATGAGGACACGTCCGGTCATTCAGTAGATGCTGACGGCAAGATGTGTTTATCTCTGTATGACTTTCATCCTCCTCTGTGCTTTCACACTGACTGAATGTTCCCATCCAGCACACACTGTGTTCATCTGAGATTATCAATCCACAATAGTTAATCTATAGTTACATCATTACTCATCTCTATAAAAACACAGGCATAAATATAATACGTGCATAGAAGGGTGTGTTTGTAATCTCTCTATTTTATTTGTTCTCTCATCTCTCATTTGAATGCTGATCTTACGTCACTGACGTTACAAAGTCTTTCATCTTTCATGTCAAACAAAAGCCCTATTCAGACAATCGACAATAGACAATAAATTATTATTCACAATAATTATTAGTGGGAAAGTCTTTGAGTGTGTTCAAAAATGTTGGGGTTGTTAAGACTTTTAATGTATTTGAAACAAGTCTCTTCTGCTCACCAAGGCTGCATTTGTATAATAAAAAAAAATCAGTAAAATCAGTAATATTATAGAAATACTACTTATATTTAAAATACAGCTTCAATTAATCATCTGAAGCATTTTTTTTGCTCTTTGCTAGAATGCTCCATGCTTTGTGAAAAAGAGTGAAATAAAAATTTTATAGTGAACAAAATCACTTAAAACAGCATCTAAACTCATAAGCAAGACCCTTTAAGGAAAACTTGAAGACATTATATGGCTTTTCTTGAGGTAAAACTCATGCATACAGACATGAATTAATGCACAGGGAATGAGGGACTTATAATAAGATGTGCAATGACACTTGTCTCTCGTTGAGGATGCAAACGTAAGCAAAAGTTCATGCATTACCTGTTTCTGCTATTATAATGATCCATTTCATCAGGAAATGTGAATACATTTTCTTCATAAAGCATCACTTCAAAATGTCCTGAGAAACAAGCTTCCATTGTGCCAAATCCACAAACTCTCACTACTACAAAGTGTGAAACAACCTACGGCTATGGTCAAAAAAGGATTCAACACAAATTTTGGGCCAATTAAATGAAACCAAATTAAACCGTCTGTAAACGATGTCCTGATGAAAAACAATTACCATCTAAATAGGACTGGAGACTGACACTGAAATGAGGTCATTGATGAAACTCTCTCACGTCGTGTTTCTCTCTCTATTGATTTCTCCTTCTCTCCTGCAGTCGTGACCCAGCGGTAACTTCATTTAACCAGAAATCTCCCGGGGAACAGAAGAAACCCGTGACCCGTGTCTGTAAGCAGCCCACAGGGGCGCGTCTATTCAGACAATTGATTTTAAAAAACACCACAAACCATTTTCTTCATCTTTAGAGAGAAACCACAGAGCAAATCAGAGACATATCTGTACATCAGCTCTCTCTGAGAAGAATGGATTTCATTCAGACCAGACCAGGCTTGTTTAGTTCCCTGGAGATCCACAGGGCTAATCCAAGTCTGGGCTCCCTAGAGTCCCGTTCGGCCCGTTACCTGCATTCATCGCTCCGTCCCGCTGGGACACGGAGATACATGACTTTAGTAATGCTTGAGATAGTGCACTGATGTTTGACCAGTTCTTGAAGCAAAAAAATCAAATTTGAAATCCACCTGAGATTTGAAAATTGTGAAAAATCTTGTGCAAGAATTTGGATTCTGTGTGAATCCAATAAAAACTGTCAAGAAATGTTATTTAGAAAGTCAGGGAAATAAAATAAACGTTACTGAAACGTGTGTATATTTATATATACATTATATATATATATATATATATATATATATATATATATATATATACACATATACATATACATAGTTGCCAAAGCAATATATTTCTCATTTTTGTTTAGTTTAACTTGAAGTACTGAACTTAATAAAAAAAAACACTACTAAAAAACTACTAAAATTACTAAAATTGATAAAACTAAAATCAAAAATGAAAAAATACAATTTAATTCAAAATATTAACAAAAAAGTTAGATTTTATAAAAAAAATTGTTATTTGTTATTTTCCTTTAATAATAAAGAAAGAAAAAGAAGAACAAAATACAATATATTCCGCATAAACAAAACTAAGTCTAAATTAAGGAATATTAGTAAATTAAGGAAGCATAGTAAAATGCAAAAATAAATGCTAACTGAAATAAAATAAAAGAAATAAATGATATTACATAATATTATATTATATTATTATATTATATTATCGAACATTTTATTTTAGCTAGTTGCCAAAGCATTATTTTTGTTTGATTTTTACTGAATCCACAAGCTAAAGGTCTATTAAATAAATAACAAAACCCTACAGACATTTACAACCCCCCAAAACAAATAAAACTACTAAAATTAACTGATAAAACTATAATCAAAACTTTCAAAACATAATTTCTAACAAAAATGAATAGTATATCAATGACATTTAAATAATACTGTTTTAAGTCATATTTTACCTAACATAAAAAGACATTTATTTTCATTTATTTTTAAAGACAAAGTGAAGAACATCATAAAATATATTTTGCATAAACAAAACTATGCCTATTTTACAGAATATCATTTTTTTTTTATTTGTGACACAAAATAAGTACATTCCTCAATTCATAGCATATTATTCAAATGCAAAGATTATATTGTAAATCAAAGGCATAACTGAACATACAGTAATGCATTACAGTCTGCATTATAGTAATGAGCACTTGAGGATGTAAATGTATTTTATGCAAAACATTTTTTAAAAAAAACATTTTGAAGTGAGATATGAAATATGTCTTTGTGAGATTCACCCATTCTAATATTTACCCACTAAATAATAGTCACATTTAGCCAAAACAAACTAACATAATAATATACATAAGCCAGTTTGGTGATAATCTAATAACATTCAAGGACATTTTTACACATTTCACAGGTGCACAGATAATTTTGCTCTTCAATTGGAAACAAAAAGCAATTAAATGCAAAACTCGGCACAGCTTGGAAAACTATTAAATTAACTAGACTTTGTTGAGTGCCATGTATGAGTTTCTGTCATCCACCTCCTCTTGTTCAACAGAAGGTCATTTCCAAAACAAGCTTCTCTGGCTTGACGCATCACAGTTTATTTTTGACAATTTTTGTTTCTATGGCAAAGATATTGCACATAAAAATCCTGGATATTATTCAGAACGTCTGTTCATTAAATGACGATTATATAAAGTATTTAATCACAAATGAGAATAAGCTCAACAGGACTTTAAAAATAACAGTTCATCTTAAACTTCTTAAAAAATCTAAATCTAAATATATAAATATAAAAGTACATGAAAAGCAAATTTAAGACAAAAACCATCTATCTGCACTGAAAATGCACAAGTTTAACCAGCATCACTGCAACACTGCTATAATACAAAACAGAGATTTTTGCTGTTTTTTGCCCTAGCCGACAGCAATCTACTAACGTAAAATCCCACTAATGCCTGTTAAAAATGTGTCAGGGTGAGCTAAACGTAAAAGGAAAAGGCAGCATGTGAAATCTGATTCATAGTACCTTAGAGAGTCCTCATCTGTGACAGGATGACATCTTCACTACATCTGAATCAATGCAGTCACAGCTCCACCACAGCAAACCGAGAGACACCTCACCCTACTTAAGCTTCTTAATGAAATAGAGAAACGTCTCCCATCATCAGCTTCTCGATTCAAATGATTTCAGAAAAGGGCAGACGCCTGACGCTGCATTCGTTTTCAATCTGGGTTGATTGGCAAATGGACGAGGTTGAGGAGGACAAGAGGAACAGGGCAGCATCTTATCCATCATCTATCATGAGGTGGCCAAGCACTCGTACAGATCATACGCTAATGCACTTCCATAACAGAAGCAGGCAGAGGATGTTATCTACACCCCTCTAAAGCAGCATCTTAGCTCAACAAATCTTCATTAGTGATGTGAAACACACTATAAAGGTGAGCTACACAAATAGCACACAAGCCTTCAGTGGCAACTGAGTTTGATGTTAACAATGTGCACATTCAGCAAAAAACACTGCAGATCTGGTTAATGCATAAGAAAGGCAAGTTAATTTGGCTTTAGTAGATTCAGTCCATCTAGTTTTCCCACACATGCACCAGAGAAGGGAAATATTGACCTGCTTTCAATCCGGTAACATCCAAACGCCTAAATCAAGTTGCATTCAATCAATCTTCTCAGATCAATCAGTGCCCTTAATCAGGAACTACTGCTTGAGAACACAATAACGATAATGAACAATAATGGACACTGAATGCATGTTTTAATTATTACTGTCCAATTATTCTATTCTATTCTATTCTATTCTGTTAATTTCATTTTTACAGTTTTCAAAACAAATAACAATACAGGACAACATAATTTACACCAGAAGAACCACTAATATAAACCAATAACAAAAATAAATAAATAAATAAATAAAATTATATATATATATATATATTAAATATTAAATATAATATATAAATAAGTATTTAATGAATAAATATTCTAAATAAACTGATATTTATTCTTTTTTTTTTTTATTCTTAAAAAACAATTCAAGAAATATTTAAGATATATAAATAATAAATTATAGTTTTTATTATATACATAAAATGATAGAACAATATAGAACAATAAAACGATAGAATTATAAAAATGATAGACAGAACAATAACATAATAGAGCAACAGATAGAATGAGAAAATGATAGTGACTGAACGATAGATAGAACGATATGTAGAACAGAACGACAGACAGAACAATAGAAATATAGACAGACAGAACGATAGAACGACAGATAAAATGAGAGATAGAACGACAGAACGATAATTAGATAGAATGATAGAATGTTAGAGTGAGAACGATAGAATGATAGAATGATAGATAGAACAATAGATATATAGAACGATAGATATATAGAAAGAAAGAACAGTAGAACGGTAGATTAATAAAAATAATAGAATGATAAAATAATAGAGCAATAGGTAGAATGATAAAATGATAGGAGTGACAGAACAATAGAACGACAGACAGACAGACAGAACGAAAGATAGAACAATAAAACTATAGAATAGAATGCAAATAGATAGAGAGATACATAGACAGAACAACAGAATGATACAGTTTTTCTCAGTCGCTTTGGTGCATTTCTCACAACACTATTTACATTTGCACAACATTTACTTCAACCTCCACAACATTTAGTCATTTGTGCACATCATAGTAGCAGTTTCTCATTCCTTCCAACAAATTGCAAATGCTTTTGGACATGCATCAATTGCTTTCATACAACTCTCTGCTGTTTTATAACATTATCATTTGCTTATGTCATGTCAGTCAAAATTAACTAAACTTGTGAATGCTGAATAGTCATTCCATATAAAACTAATAGTCCTCATTTCATTGCTTGAGTCATTACATACAAAAATGTTGAACTAGTTGTCAAAATCTGTCAAGCAAATTTTATAAAAAATTTTAAATCTTTTTTTTCCTGAAAATGTCTTCTAAATTGAACAATTTCTGCAAATGTGCATGAATGATTTACATACCTATATGTTGTAGGTTCAGTTCCAATATGTACTGCAATATTGTTTACAATTGTGCACAGCTCTACCCAAAGGGAGTTTATGTTTGTTGTAAATAAGGGTGTATTTATTCGTTTGCACAATGCTTTGAATAAATTAGAATTGCAAAGAGCATATGAAGTAAAAATGTGAAACATACATATTCAGTGTCTTGTACTCAGATACCTCACTAAATACAGTAATGTCTAGCTTTACTGTAGTTTTCAAATGGCTGTGCAAATAGTATATAGTGCTGTCTTGAGCATTTTCAGGAAGTGTCACCAAAATCTGACTTTTTTTGCATAGGAAAAAATTTAGAGTAAACTGTCATAATGAAAACATGACAAAGCCATTTGACTATCTTGTTCATAAACAATGGTGTCAGGACTTTTCATCTTGATGACACTGACACTTTCATTGACATGAATACTTGCTTTTGAGGAATGAGCTATCCATTTTGAGCAAGTGACACGCTTTTGCAGGTTATCAACTAGGTTTTGCAGTTTGTACTAATTGTTTTGAGAAATGCATTAACTGTTGTGCAAATGTAAATAGTGTTGTGAGAAATGCACCAAAGCGACTGAGAAAAACTGTAATTAGATAGATAGATAGACAGAACGATAGATAGAATGACAGAACAATAATTAGATAGAATGATAGATTGAATGATAGAACGACAGAACGATAGATAGAAACGATAGAACGATAGATAGATAGATAGATGGATAGAACGACAGAACAATAATTAGAGCGATAGATAGATAGACAGACAGACAGACAGACAGACAGACAGACAGATAGACGGAACAATAGATAGAATGATAGATAGAATGATGGATAGAATGACAGAACGATAATTAGAATGACAGAACGATAGATAGATAGATAGATAGATAGATAGACAGATAGATAGATAAATAGATAGAACAATAGAACGATAGACAGAACGATAGATAGATCGATAGATAGACAGATATATAGATAGACAGACAGATAGATAGGTAGATAAATAGATAGAACGATAGACACAACGATAGATAGATTGATAGATAGATAGACAGATATATAGATAGACAGACAGATAGATAGGTAGATAGATAGAACGACAGACAGAACGATGGATAGATAGAACGATATACAGATCGATAGACAGACAGATAGATAGATAGATAACATATCTCTTACATATCTCAGATTCATGAATGCAGAATGAAACCACACCTAAATACCTGCACACTCTCTGAACTTCAGTCCTGCATTATTTATTCATATAAAAATATACACAGCATTCATGAAATCGATTCATTATTCATGTCATTTCCAAGAAGGTAATTCCAGAAATGTAACAGCTGGAGAGACTCAGTGTTTGTGTTTCTCTGTAGCAGCAGCACACTCACTCTGGTTTGAGAGCAGGTTTACTCAGCAGTTGGCGACTGTGTGGACTGATTACACTATCAATCTGCAGTCTGACTGTGGTTTGGCAAACACTGAGGAACTTTACAGACCCTCGACCTCCAGAGCAGCAGACCACTGAGCTTCACTACATGAGTCTGCATGACAGAACACTATTGACCTACTGAAACCTCAATGACCTACTGCATCATCATCTGGCAGACACTTTCACCCTCACTTTCTGAAAGAAATGAATACTTTTTTTTCAGCAAGGATGCATTAAATTGATCAATAGTGACGCAAGACATTCATAATGTTACAACAGATTTCTATTTCAAATAAATGCTGTTCTTTTGAACTTTTCATTCATCAAAGATTCCTGAAAACTAAAATGTATGATGGTTTTCACAATGTTTTCAACATTGATAATAATCAGAAATATTTCTTGAGCAGGAAATCAGCATATTAGAATGATTTCTGAAGAAGATTGAAGTAATGATGCTGAAAATTCATCTTTGATCACAGGAATAAATTACATTTTAGAATATATTAAAATAGAAAACAGTTATTTTAAATGCTAATAATATATCACAATATTACTGATTTTATTGTATTTTTGATCAAATAAATGCAGCCTTGGTGAGCATAAGAGACCTTTTTCAAAAATAAACACAAAACTTCATCTGTTTAATGATAAATACGTATCTGCTGATTAACCAAAACCACATAATTAACATGCTGCTGAAACTGCATAGCTGATTAAATACCAACCTAACCATGCAATAAACTTCAGCCTAAAAATCAGGACTGAAGATCTGTATTGGTAATAAATATATTGACTTCTTTCCTCAGTTGACACTGAGAGTGTGAGATTATAGATTGATACACGTTTCCTACCTAAGAAGGAAGAAAACTTAACATTCATCTTAATTATTGCACCAGTAAAGCTGTATGATTTTAACTCTAATGCTTGTATAAAATCTCAGTTGACATAAAAAGCCAGTGATTTTGAAGATTGCTGGATTTTATAGCATGTTACAGTGTATTGCAGGATACATTTCTTAAAAAAAAAAGAAATAAGTTCACCCAAAAGTGAACATTTATTCATCCTCAGGCCATTCGAGATGCAGATGATTTTGTTTCTTTATTAGATTTGGAGAAATAGCCTATAGCATCCCATCATTTGCTCACTAATGGATCCTCTGAAGTGAATGGGTGCCATCAGAATGAGAGTCCAAACAGCTGATAAAAATATAAGAATAATCCACACCACTCCAGTCCATCAGTTAACATCTTGAAAAGAGAAAAGTTGTGTGTTTGTAAGAAACAAATCCATCATTAAGACATTTTTAACTTTAAACCAATGAGTTTATAATCCATAATAACGCCATCTCCTGTTGTCTTCTCAAATCAAAATCCACCCACATATTTGCTTAGAACTGTTTTGGACTGTTTTCGCTTATAAATGTTGCTTGATCTGTGCATACTTCTCTCCTGATTCAGATGTTGTTTTTTTTTTTTTTTTTTTCACTGGAGAACACAACATTATGGATTATGGACTGAAGTCAAAAAAATGTCTTAATTATGGATTTATTTCTTACATACATGCTGGTTTTGGCTTTATAAAATGTTAACTGATGGACTGGAGTGGTGTGGATTACTTGTGGATTATTGTGATGTTCTTATCAGCTGTATGGACTCTTATTCTGACGGCACCCATTCACTACAGTGGATCCATTGGTGAGCAAGTAATATAATGCTGCATTTCTCCAAATCTGATGATGAAACAAACTCATCTACATCTTCGAAGGCCTGAGGGAGAGTACATTTTCAGCAAATCAAAATTTCTGGGCAAACTATTGCTGTACATTTCCTCAGTCACTGCAAGTACGTCAGAATTTCATTGTCCTGTACGATAAAAGCCAAACAGTGTGAAATTAAAGTTTCATCTTGTAGATGTAATGAAAGTATCACCACGCACATGTTTGTAGTATCACCCTGAGATTATATCAAGAAACTCTAGCGTATGGGAGAACTTACTGCTTTAATACGTATTAAAGATTCATTATGGATCAATTCAAGGCTCGTAATTAATTCCAGAGACAACAGATTGTCAAGAGTCCCGTAATTATTTGCTTTCCCTGTCCTTCTGTTATCAGTAGGATCCAAAACCCTTGTAAGCAATACACACAGCGTTAATTACTCCCACCTGGTGGAAACGCTATCTCCATAACCTTTTCCTAATGGCTGTGAGACCGATCGGCTCCCAGGTGTGTCGTTATAGATCAGGCTGAGATTAGAGAGAGAGAACCAGCAGAGCAGGATTAAGAAATGCAGGCGGGGGGTTCGTAGACCGACGAAGGGTTCGCGAACGCGCAACGATGCTCGGCCAATCAGGACGCAGAGCTCAGGAAAGACGGCACATTTCGTAGCGGTGCTGACTCGCCCAAAGCAGCCGAGCCAGGAAAAGTAGACGGATGTCAGCAGATCTCCCTCGCTCTCCATTCTCTTCGTCTGAGATCTCAGTGCTGGACTTGCAGAAAAGGGAGTTCATTCAATTTCACTGATTAATTGGTCCATTTTTCTTTCCTAATGTCTTTATGCATATTTTAAATGGACCTCCTGTCCAGACGCAACACTGGGATCAGAATGAAATACAGTAAGGGACAAAACTGATTCAAAAAAATGGCCCCTCAAAAAAAAAAATAATAATATATATTTTTTTTTTTTTTAATATATGGCTCATTCTATAATTAGGGGTACATTTAGAAAAACTGTTTCCCTTTCTCCCAAAAACCCAAACATGACCTTACATAGCAGCTTTGAAACAATCTATATTGTATAAAGTGCTGCATAAAAAAGGTGATCTGTAGGAATATGTGCATAAAATAGCATGTACTATTTGCTACTGTCCACCATGTTACCTTTACTGGGTAACACAGTTGACAGGTAACTTAGTTGACATTTTTAGTGTTTTGGGCCTATACTTGACATGGAAGCCTAGAGCTACTGAGCATATGGTATGTTTAGAAATATATTTTCATGAACAAAAGATATGTTTTAGTTAAATTGTCTTGTTAAAATTAGCAGCAATAATACTTGTGTAACACTGTTGACAGTCAATTCATCCACAGGTTTGCTAGTTTAACCAATATTAGGGGAAAGAGAGACAACATAACTTCTAGTGTTTCATCAATGTGCTTCTACAGGAAAAATCAGCATACTGCGCATACTTTTTGAAAAAAAGGGGGGGGGGCTCTAGTGGGTAACTTAGTTGACCATAGTTTTTCGGACACAAATAAAGCAAGTTATATCACAATAAAAACTATGAAATTTATTTATATTTGAGGTAATTTTCATGCTTAAATGCGTAGAATGAGCAGCTTTACAAAAGCGGACAGCTGAATACCAGGGTTGAATGTGATATGAAAATCATTTTCGAAAACAAAAGATGTGGCTTTTTCAACATATAGTAGTGTGATTGGGAAAAATATAATTGTGTACTAGAAAATTAAGCATCAGGGTGTTATATTGATGAAAATATATTAAAAATATACTTCACGGACATGAGATCTACCCACAATTATATATAGAAACATATATAAATATATATATATATATATATATATATATATATATACATAAATAATAATTATTAATTTTTTTGTTAATAAATGTTAAATTTAATACTTGTCATTTTTTTTAGTTTTTTTTTTTTTGACGTTTAATCAATATTAGCAGGAAAAATATACAATGCGCTTTTCAGAAATACCATCAGTTAACAGCAAGTCTTTAAGATATTGTGACATGAACTTCACTTCAGAATACAAAAGCAACTCATAAACAGTAATAACAAATAAATAAATAAATAAAAGAATAAACAAATAAACATTTAAAGAGGAAAAGAAAAAAATTTATAATTATTTTAGTATAATAATGCATAATCACATTACATATACAATTTAAAAAAATGAAATAATTAAATTACTAATATATATATATATATATATATATATATATATATATATATATATATATCAGTATGGTAGTATAAAACAATTAAATATTTATTAAAAGTGTAATATTTAGTTTTTATGATTATTACATGTAACAGCACAAAAATAAATTATTACATAATATAGTATTATTCATTATATTAATTTAATATAATAACTAATAAAAAAATAATATAACATCTATAACGTCTATAATTTGAGCAAAGCTTGTCTGAGAAAACAACAGTTGCTAAAGTACGATTGGTCAGAATGTTTTAAAGGCAGGTTTTTTTTTTGTTTTTTTTTTAAACAGCTCTGAAAATACTGTATGAGAAAAGAAAAACTCTCCTAACAAATGAAAAATCTGATACATCAAAATCTGAAGTTAAACAGTTGATTGCTATATAATCTAAAATGAAACCCAGCCTAATTTATGTAAAATGTATTGTAGCAATATAGTTTATTCAGTTATGATATGCTGATTTTACAGGCAACAGCTAAAATTGTTCAGATCAAATTTACTGTGACATATTTCACAAATGAACGGCATGAAGTGTTTTTATATGTTTGAAAAAAATGTCCCTAAAATCAATTTCTTGGGGCCAAATGTTGGCCATTAATAAAAAAGTAAATTTCTGACACTGTACAGAACGCATCGATCCGGTACATAAATCTCTTAAGAGACTGACAGGGGCGCTGTAGATGGATGGAGGAGTGAGTGACGTGAAGAAAGATGGAGGGATGATGTAAAGGGCAGACGAGGTGAGGGAGAACACAGAGAATGAAATATGAGGAAGATAAAGAAATGACATTACCATTTATTTCCACAGAGAGCCCTGATAAAGAAAAACAGAAGACGCTTTTCCATCCAGAAGAAATAAAAACAAATGGACACGGTCAGAGAAAGAGAAACTGAACAATTGATGAAACCAAACACAAATACAAATAAAACTAAATGCAAATGTGTAAAACTGTAAAGATACCAAGCTAACTACAGTCCATTTGTGAAAAAAAATAAAAATAAAATAAAAAATACACAAAAAAAAAAAATTCCAAGAAAGCCAAAGATGAAAGATCCAGTGAGACTGTATAACAGATGGGGCACAAACAGAAATGAAAAAATATATCAAGGCATCAGACAGAAACACAAATTGCATTTCCAAACACTGCTACCACAACAATGGATGATGGGGGAAAAATATCCAAGGCCTCCCAGGAGAGAGAAACACAGGCTCTAGTGTACTTGTATTATGTTTCTAAATTAATTCCCGTTGTACTCTTGTTTCATATTATTACTTTGCATTGCCCCTGATTTTTTTCCTTCATTTATTTGATTTATATGAATGCATTAGAGTAATTGTTACATTTAATAAAGTAATTGTTATTAACATAATGTCACAATTAAGAATATAAATAAATATCTACACATTATATACATATACATATTTATTGTACGGTTGTCAAACGATTAATCGCGATTAATCACATCCAAAATAAAAGTTTATGTTTACTCTGTATATGTATTATGTAGAAGATATACATATATGTATGTATGTGTGTGTGTATATATGTATATGTAATAAGTACACAATAAAAAAAATTATTTTGAATGCGATTCATCGCAATTGATCATTTGACAGCCCTAATTTATTTACACATAAAACTCATTATATATATCATGAGTGGGTGAAATGAATGAGTAAACAGATCAACATTTAAAAAAATAAAAAAAATAAATAAAAATCAAAGTTTTATGAATAAAACAATGAAAAAAATAAAAGTTTTAGGAAACAAGAAAACTACTTAATTGCACACACACAAAAACATGCATTTCACTCCAAAATAAAAAAGATAAATAAAAATTATATTCTGAGTAAACATATCAACACTTCAAAAAAGCATCTACTAATTAATTTTTTTGTAAGATATATGCATATAGAAAAAAATCAATACATGAAAACATTTACTTCATAGAAGTTTCTCATTAAGATTATAAATATTATAATATTATAGATGTTTTTTTTCCAAGAAAACAAAATGGATAATGCAGAAAAACAGCTTTTTTCTGCAGCAAATCAATGAATGATCAATAATGCGTCAATAAACGATGTTTAGCTTCAATAATCTTCCTGATGCCATTGTTGAACAGTGTTTGAAGTAATTGCTCTCTTGAGTGTCTTCTGTAAATTATCACACCTGGGAATCCCAGCAGATCAGAAAAAAAAAAAAAAAAAAAAAAAAGCACACAACCTTCGAGAGCAGCAATGGGTTCACCAAAATCACTGGAGGTTCCCCTAGTCTACTCTAAATGTGTCTGAGACCTGTCCTGGAAAAACATGATGTGACTTGTAGTTTTTGTCTTTACAAGTACTTTGCAAACACAGTGACATGTTGGACTTTGGGTTGGGGCAGAAGCAGAAGTCTGGGTTTTGAGGTATCACTCTGATGTGTGTGTGTGTGTGTGTGTGACCCCTGAGCTCTGGTTTGTGACGGGGAGCTCAGCTGAAGGCCATGTTTGACGATTCGGCTCAAATTCTGTCTTTTCTTTCCCTGTCACGAGCTGTCAGACCCAGAGAACATCAGCACGCCTCTGAACCTCTGCTCTAGCGGACTGAAAACCACAGACGGCCCTCACCAGGGATCTGTGTGTGTGTGTGAGCTCAAATCATGACTAAGCTACTAAAGTTTGCACAAAGAGAAAGTTGAGAATCGTGCACACAGAAAAACAAGCATTTTGCTCCAAAGTCAAGAAATAAACATAAAATTAAATTGTATTTAAAGAAAACACTTTCTTTAGTTACTCACATCTCAGTATTAGTTTAACTTGGAGTACCAAAATGACTAAAACCAATGTATAAAAAGTAATGAAAACTACTGAAGCCTGTTTCCACCACTGAATAGAATTTTTACTTTTTATCTCACAATTATGATTTTTTTTCTTGCAACTGCGAGTTTACATCTTGCAATACTGACATTTTTTCTCAGAATTGTGCGATATAAACTCACAGTTGTGAGTTATAAACTTAGAATTGCCAGACAAACTCTCCAACCTGAGAAATAAATTCAAAATTCTGAGAAATAAAGCCAGAATTTCAAGATATAAACTCACACTTCTGACTTTTCTCTCAGAACTGCAAGTCTATATCTTGCAATTGTGACTTTTTCTCTGATTTGCATGTTGGGAGACATACAATTGCGAGTTATTAAGTCAGAATTGTGAGATATAAACTCGCAACTCTGAGAAGTATTTTCTCCATATTTTGTCCTCTCAAAATTAGGACTTTATAACTCGCAATTGTGAGAAAAAAAAAGTCAGAATTAGAAGATACAAACTTGCATTTGCGAGAAAAAAAATCAGAAGTGTTTTATCTCGAAATTTTGACTTAATTTCTTGCAATTGTGAGTTTATATCGCACAAAGTCAGAATTGTGAAAACAAACTTGCAATTGAGAGAAAAAAAAGTTTTTATCTTGCAATAGGTTGTTTGCAATCACGTGATTCTGAGGACGCGCGAAATGCAGCTGGAGGGCAGGAAGTGATTTTTCTCTATAGAAATCAATAGCAGAATCTCAAAATGACTATGTTTTCAGTTGTTTATGGAAATCGGCAAAATCGATTTCATAATTTTTTTCGATTTCATAATAACTTACTGTACAGTTCAGCCGCAAGATGAGGTCATAACCTTGATAGAGGGTGACAGAGAGAGAAAGAGAGCAGGCCGTATCTTTAGCTTTGTCCCTGGAGAAGGCAGCCTCTCTCTGCTCTGTGTCCCTCACCTGCACTTCCTCTGTCTGACATTGCCTTTAGTGCTATAATAACCCATTTTTATTCTCCATTTTTTTTACGCTAGATTGCATGGTGTCCTTCTCCTCCGCCTCTCTCTCTTTACCTGTCAACACACCTCAGTGAGTCTGTCGTTACAGAGCGAAAGTGAATGAAAGATCGGTGATTCGAACAGCCTACTCTTTCTGTCTAGGTGCGGCCTTTACACTTCGCCAGATTGCGAGACACGTCGCCATCACAATCACAATCACAAATTCTCCTACCTCACTGTTCCGGGTCGTTCGGTTATTCTGACATTTCGGGTACATGCTGTTTTTATCTGCTCTGTAGGTGGTTGTGCTCAGACTCTGGAGGTGAAAGTTTGGGATCTGATGCATGAATCACAGCCAGAGTGATGGAATAGCAATTAATTTATCCCTAGGGCTACATGGTGTCTTTTTAAATGTTAATTTAAAAAATATTTTGTTACATTGTTGCATTACACTAATGAAAGTAACATTGTTACTTTTCTGAAATACCAAAAAACGTTTTTTTGCTCACCAAGGCTGCATTTATTGATTAAAAAAATACAGTAAAATCAGTAATATTGTGAAATATTATTACAATCTAAAATAACAGTTTTCTATTTGAATATACTATAAAATGTAATTTATTCCTGTGATCAAATCTGAATTTTCAGCACCAATACTCCAGTCTTCAGTGTCACATAATCTTTCAGAAATCATTGTAATATGCTGATTACAATGCTGCTTAAGAAAAAATTCTGATTATTATCAGTGTTAAAAAATCTTGTGCTGCTTAATATTTTTGTGAAAATGCGATCATTTGATGATCATGATTGTTTTTAATGTCACTTTTGATCAGTTTAATGCATCCTTGTTGAATAAAAATGAAAAAAATATGGTACTGACTCCAAGAATAGTAGTTTAAAGTAAGAAAAAAACAAAGTGTCTCAAATTCTTCTACCCATTAGAGAGCGAGAAAGAGTGAAGCAGCATGAGGTTCAAGCATGATGTTCACTCAAAACATCCTCAAGGTGAACGAACACGTCATTTCCCCATCGCAGTCAGCCTGACTGGACAGACCAAGGCTAATGGATCCATAACTGTGTACTTTCTTGCTTTCTCCTCCCCTGCTTTTCTATATTTACCGCACTCCATCGCACAAAAACAGAGAGGAGAGAGAGCGAGAGGACAGAGAAGAGACAGGTCATGCTCTTTGACTGTCGTCAGTCTGTAAAGAGTTAAACGTGAAGAGAGCTTCACAACACAACAGAAGCGCCGCACGCATTACTCTCGGCGAGGAGAGAACAAAACAAGAGAGGAAAACATGTGCGGCATGCTGTTTGAGCACGTGTCCAGGTCTTGCTCTGTCATAGTGACCATATGAAAGCCTACAGGCTTTATTTTCTGACCAGCATGATGAACAATGTGAGAGTGAGAATGAGAGAGAGAAATCATCACTCTGTCCAACCTCGAGATGACCCCTGCAGTGCGTGCTTTATATTATGACGGGACTTCCCATTGACTTCTGTTGATTTTTTTTTAACCAATTATGTTTGCAGTACCCTAAAACTAAAGCTATCTTTTATATAAAACTGTTTTTTTTTTTAATTATAAGTAGTACTAGTAGTCCTTGCACAGGCAAAACCCACCATCATGAGTGCTCAAGTGCTCCATATGGTTTGTTATACAGTTGCCAGGGTGTTGATTATGATGGATGATGAATGTAATGTAATAATTTTGCACAAAAATGAAAACGCAAAATAACCATTTAATTCTTGATATGACAACTGGAAGCTACACACTGAATAATGCAATGCAGTTACCTATTTAACTAATATTTATAATAGCATAAATTGCACTCTAGTTTAACATATTTGTATATTTTACAGGGGATGGATGGATGGAACAACAGACAGAATAACAGAATGATACATAGAATGATAGATGGATGGATGGATGACACAGAACAAAGGATGGATGATGGATGGATGGAATGACAGACAATGACAGAATGATACATAAAATGATGGATGGATGGATGGATGGATGGATGGACAGATTGACAGATGGATGGGTGGAATGACAGACATAATGACAATGATACATAGAATGACAGAATACACAGAATGATGGATGATGACAAATAGGATGGATGATGGATGGATGGACGATAGATGGAACAACAGACAGAATGACAGAATGATACATAGAATGACAGAATACATAGAATGATGGATGGATGGATGGATGGATGTCAAATGGATAGAACAAAGGATGGATGGATGGATGGATGGATGACAAATAGATAGAACAAAGGAAGAATGATAGATGGATGGATGGATAGAGGGACAGATGGAGTGATGGATGGATGGATAGATGGAACAACACACATAATGACAGAATGATACATAGAACGATGGATAGATGGATGGATGGCTGGACAGATAGATAAAACAAAGCATGGATGATGGATAGATGATAGAGAGAACTAATGGATGGATGGACAGAACGAGAGACATAATGACAGAACAATGGATTGATGGTTGGATGGATAGATAGATGGTCATATGGATGGATGGATAGATGGAATTAATTGATGAATGGAGGACAAATAGATAAAACAAAGGATGGATGACAGATGGATGGATGGAAGGATGGATGACAGATAGAACAAAGGATGGATGATGGATGGAGCAACAGAGAGAGAGAGAGAGATCGACAAATGGATACAAAAATGGATGGATGGATGGATGGAATGACAGACATAACTGACAGAACAATATGTGATAGATAGATAGATAGATAGATAGATAGATAGATAGATAGATAGATAAACAAAGCTACGCACAGATGGACAGACCGAAAGACAGATGGAGAGATACATAGTGATCGTGTTGTCAAGTCTGTTTTTCTCACAGAATTGGACTGCATTTGCAATGTTGCTGCAGCCAATTAGGCTAGTTTTGGACTAGTTTTGAATAGCAATTGGGCTGGTTTTGATTTGCAGACCTGGCAACCCTGATTTCATATAGTTTGCTATGCAGTTGCTTGATGGTCTCTTATTGGATTAATTCAAAAGAGTCCATGCCCAGCTCTAAATATGCCCTACTTACCATTTATTGGTAACCTATTGGACTTTCTCTCACTTAAGTTTTATCACTTATAACAGAACACCTCTCCTCAACACAACGCAGAACAACGACAGCAAACCCTCACCCATACACAAACACACAGGACTGTGCCCACCCACTATATGCAATACTAATTTCACTTCGCTGGAATCAAAACTAACTGGTGTTGATGCGGTAATCTTGCATCCTGTGGGAGTCCAGCCCAAATCGGAATCACTAATCTCAAAAAGAACCTTGCTGGCATCCTCTGGCCTGAAGCAGCATCCGTTCTGTCAAAGTTAAACATGTTTATCAGCAAGTTTTGTTCACGATCTGGAATGGCTCAGCTTTCTCCTCCTGGCCCCTAATTTCGCAGGTCACTGCTCTGGATTATTAGCCTTCCGGACGCTTCCATCTTCCCTGAACCAGCAAATCTGTTGAGTTTGGTTGAGAGATGCGAGGAGTGGAAGGGGGACACAATGATCTCAGAAGAAGAGAGAGAGGAGCCCCCGTCATGACGACAGATGAATCTGCCAACTGCACGACACCTGCTCCCACAGCGATGGGCTGGTGGCCAATGAGAGCGAGTGGGTGGGCACAGCGGGGTCCTGGCTGACTGTACGCATGCATATGTATGAGTGTGTATAGTGCCTCCCGTCCCAGCAGGCCCGTGAGTCTGTTCCTGTTCTCCATTCTGGTGGTGCACAAAATTACCAAGCACATGCCAGGTAATAAGGTAAAGGGACGGGATGTTGTGGTGAAGTACAGGAGCAGAGATTTTACAGGCATTTCTATGCTTATTTCTAGCTCAACATAATTCTATATTTTGTAATCTCAAGCGCATAGCGCTGAAACCCTATTCTGATTGTTAGAATGGTCATAGATCATTGATCTCCACGTAAAACTGATAGTGCAGAGAAAACCGTAAGTCGTAGAGACTTGAATCTTCGAGGGATGGTAGTACTCACACCACCTACAATTTGACCAAGTAAAATGGTCAAATGGACCTTTTAGTAAAATGCCTATAACTCCAGAACGGACTGAGATATTTTTGCCAAACTCAGAACACTTATGTAAGAACTCAATCTGAGGTCAAAGGACAAAAATCGCACTCCTATGGCCACTTGGTGGCACTATTATAGGAAAAAAAACATAAGAACTGTGCAACCATTGGTCATTTCAACATGAAAATCGGTGTGCACGGTCTTGGTTCAAAGTGCCACAAGTGTTTATAAGGACATTTGCATATCCCAAAAAACATGGCTGCCTTTGGCCAATGACGTTTGAGCACCTGTTAGACAAGGTTTACAGATGCCAATCGGAACAAAACTTGGTGGGCCTGTGCGACATACGGTCCCAAAGGTCTGAGAGATATTTGAAAGAAACAGGCCACTGGGGGGGCGATATCGCATTTTCCAAGGGCATAAACGATTGTACATTGTGAGGTTTTTCGCACATACATGCGTTATTCGTATTATGCGATACAACTCCTCATTCCGGACAACTTTGCCTCTAGAACCACTGCTGTCAATCAAATCAATTGTTAAATGATTAAGAAGATGTCAAAAACCTACTTTTGTGAACTAGTCCTAGGTTTTTTGCTCAGTCTAGAAAAACAACACTGTAGTATAATTCTCTAGAGTCTCTAGGTCAATAATTATCTAAATTTCCAAATGTTGAAATTTACCCTTTGGGAGGCTACAATGGGGTCATCTAGAATAGGGGCCTCTCTAAATTTACCCAAAATCCTATAAAGCCTATAGGAAAACTCAAAACTTCACGAAACCTGGTGAGCACATGAGACAGGTGATATTAAACAAGCATTCAATGTTTTAAGGAGATCGGACTACAGCTGGTGCTATAACAGTTAAAAAGGACTCAAAAACACTGTATTTTTACAGTAAATGACCTGGATTTGGCAAATATGTTTGTTTTAATCATTAATTTAGGTGGGTACAGTCTTGCTAAATAATATGTATGTATTTTTCCCTATATGCTTAAATGCCTTAAGCGCTTGAACCCCTGCTATATTTTCTTTGTAATTATTTGTTAAATTTGCCAAAAATCTCCGAGTGAAATATTATAGATAGATAGCTAGATAGATAGATACCTTCTTATAATGGTAAAATTATTAGAACAATCATTTGTACACTCATTTGGGAAATAAACATGAGGAGCGTCAACGCAGTGGAGCTTGAAATTTTACACTGAAGCATTCGCTTTGCTTTCATTCAGTAGGAATTGCTTTAGGGTAGAGTATGTCGTCTACACACACATACACACACTCAGAGCGTGCAGAAGAGGAATTCCTCGGTGTGTGTGTGTGTGTTTGTGTGAACACTGCAGCAGTTACTGACTTAAACTCTCACTCACGTCTCAATGCTGAACGCACACACAGAGCATTAACTAGCAGTCAGCCATTGCAGTCTGGCATCCTGTCTTACAGTCCTGGGACAATTTTATTTGCGATAGTGCAGTCAAGCAGGAAAACAAGAGAATGAAGAAATCGGAGGAGAGGAGAGGAGAGGATGTTCCATTCTCAAAACGAGGCGATAAGAATACGATTAGAATGTAAATCAGCTCAAGACACACATGCTCTGCTTCCATGTCTGAGCATCACATGCACATCTTCAGAGGATTCAAACACTGATGTACATGAGGGGAATACAGGAGAAGCTCTTGGCTTGCCCTCTACCTTTTCCTAACATACTGTGTTTGCATGCTTGGATGGCATGTTTTCTGAAACATCGTAGTAATTTCATATTCAATGACTCTAGAGATGCCTCAAAATTTTTCTCAATGCCTCGTAACTCTGTCATATTGATCTATAAATCAAGAGGCAAGCAGGCATATGCATGACAAGCTGTTGATTAATTAGAGGAATTTGTGGCCATGTTTGGAATATCATACCATACACATTTGCAGTATGATGTAAGTACCATGGTTTTCACCCCTTTTTTAATTGAGGATAACTTCTAGCTGATAAAATACTGTAGCTGAATACAACTATAGAAAAATGCATGTTTGCTATAGAAATGACCATTAATATTTAAAATCTCCCATTAAATTTCCCAGGCTTGGAAATCAGAGATGCCATGATATGCATAAAATTCCTAAACTAATTAATTTGGTAAACAGTGGGATGACCTCAGGTAAATTGGGTCATTTTTGCCATTAAGATGACTGGGAAATAAATGTCCCAATTATCCTGAATTAACCTATGATTAATAAACTAGAACTATGCCTAATATTAACAGAGTCTGTGATTTTTCCCTTTATGGCTCATTATAGTGTTTTCACGACACATCATCAATTGGCCAAACTGGCGGCACTGAACGTAAACAATGCAAACCGGATGGAGCTCGCATATTTTGCTGATTATTGCTGGTGAAATGGTCAATTATTGTCATGTTTTAGGCTGTGCTAATCGGTCAGACTGGGAAAAACATTTGGAGTACTAAAAAGCACTATAAAGTTAACAAATTAAGGAGAAGAGTGCAAAAAACTGAGGAACAAAATGTGTTTGTGGTTGGCCAAACTGAACAAGGATTTTCAGGTCAAGATTCTTTTCAACATTCATGTTTCCAGTCAGACAGGTGAAATAGTATGCTAATATCTTAATTAATACTGCTTTTATGTATCTTTACCACCTACTAACTTTATTTTGTCAAAATTCTGCACCCTTTCCTGGTTACCAAGTCCTTCTCTATGATTTAGCAGCTTCCACACGTTTTTTCCATAGTTTAGACAGCATAAATTAGCATAAGAATGTATTCAGTAGTACATTTACCGTGCAATCCATGCTGTTGTTTACATCCGAGTATTGGCGATATGGTTGCGCATCTGGATAACTGACCAAATCGTAAGTGCAACCCTGTATTTAAAATCCAAAAACATTTACGAAGTGGTATAAGAATGTCACTGGCTCAAGAGAAAGCGCAACATAGTGACTTAATGCCGGTTTCAAACTTTTTACCATTGCATCTCGCACCTTACGTCACATTTTAATGGTACTGCAATTTCGCCATTTTGCTTACCTCGCTGACACGCCCTCTCCACACATCAGCCAACCCGATGTCAGCAAAAACCAATGCGCAAAATAATTAACAGGCAGAGGGCGTTTCTCATTAGCTACGAAAAGCGCGGGCCGCTCCCCAAACTCCCTCGGCTGTTTACAGAGTCCCGTACTGTCACAGAGACAGGTGTGATTTCTTATAACGCAGAATAAATGAATGCCTGTCAGGTAATGCTGCCATTTAATGTGTAGTATTAAAAATGCATCGCGCTCTTAGAAAACAGTACGCTACTATTCCATTCTAAACAAACCCTGAATGCTCGTTTTAAAGGGGAGGGGAGGAAAAGGGAACCTCCATCTGCAGAAAAACCGAGGAAACCCCGCCTGCACGGTGCATCCCCATCAGGTCCCGAGCAATAAAGTGCCCGTTATCACATCCCTGACATTTAGACCGTTTAAACCCGCAATCCAACACAATGTTTCATAATATCAGATTCAACAAATGAAACGATGATATGAAGGTCACACAGTGAGCGTTCAGTTTATGTAACCAAACATTTACAGCCATCTAAATACGTTGCTTTGTGATGGATTTAAGACAGATTACGGAAGCTGAAAGATGAAAGTCGACCCCTATGCGAACCGCTTTCATTTAAAGCGTTCACACTGACACAAAGAAACAAACAAGTGGCCACAGACACCAAAGGGAAGCCCACATGAGTGTAAATATGCAACCGACTATATAATAGACATAAATGACTATAACAGTTCTGCAGCAGTCATACAGGTTATATACATGCGCAAATAATAAACATATATCCTAAAATCCTTTATAAACGTGTGAGAATCTTGTGAATCAACACAAAAGCGCGCACTAACAATAGTTCAACTATAACACAAAATACATTAGAATTCTGCATGTTATTTAAGCCACAAAGGACCATGTTCAGACATTCAAAAGCAAAGTAAGTTCATGTTATTCCATTACACCTGTTCTTTCACTCATGCTCGTTTACTTTTCAATCCCAAACAGAAGTAAGCATTATCATACTGATGCATAACGCATCTCAAATTAAGCCACATTTCACAAACCAGTTTGTTAATGGGACAAGTTGTGGATGAACGCATTTCAATCGTGTTTGATATGTTGTCATACCTTGTATCCTAGTTTGCTGTGTTGTTCAAGGCAGGCGTGGCTGCGAAGCGCATGTTGCTGTTGGGTAATTCATTGAAAACTGCTCCGCTTGTGCTGATATGTGTGTCTCTCTCTCTGCGGTTTTACTCTGTTGTATTTCACTCTCTCGTGTGGTGGAAATACTCTCGAGCGCTCACTCCACGCAGCCTGGCGCGTCCTGGGTGGGGAGGGTGGTACGCGAACGCGCAGGCAACTGAACGCGAGAGCGCGCATTGTTTCATCTGAAAGGTGACAGACATGATTGAAAATAATGAAGTCAACTGACATGTATACTGGCGAAGTTTACTCTATCTATCTATCTATCTATCTATCTATCTATCTGCAGTATGTGCTTCTTCAAGCACTCATACAACCCATTGAAATGAACATTATGAAATGTTACGATATTAGAGACCATAATTTTCTCAACTGTAGCCTATATTCAATAATGGAAATGAAAAAGAAATTCTGATATCTGCTTATAAGCATTCTGGTTAAGGATTTGCTTTAAAGCCAGAACAACCTTTACTGTATATGAAAGCCATAAAGCGTGACTGTTATAAATGACAAGTTAGATTTGGTAGATACAGGAAATAGTATTGCATTTCACCATCGCTACTGTACAGTCACTTATACATGTGTAATTTGTGTTACAATCCTGTATGTGTTTCTATCTTGTGCCAGACACAGAAGACAATATTTTGAAATTTGTGACCCTGGACCACAAAACCATAATTTTTGAAACTGAGATTTATACATAATCTGAAATCTGAATAAATAAGCTTTCCATTGATGTATGGTTATTAGGATAGGACAATATTTGGCCAAGATACAACTATTTGAAAATCTGAGGCTGCAAAAAAAAAAAAAAAAATCAAAATACTGATATATCGCTTTTAAAGTTGTCAAAACTAAGTTCTAATCAATGCATATTACCAATCGAAAATTACTTTTTGATATATTTATGGTAGGAAATTTACTAAATATCTTCATGGAACATAATCTTTACTTCATATCCTAATTATTTATGGCATAAAGAAAAAAACTGATAATTCTGACCCAATGTATTTTTGGCTATTGCTACAAATATGTCCATGCTATTTAAGACTGGTTTTATGGTCCAGGGTCACATATGTATAATGCATCATCAGTGGAGTTCCGTGTTCCTCAAAATATAATTTTGTGTTCTGCAGAAAAAAAAGTCACATGACATGATGGAAAATAATTGGTTACATTTTAATTTCAAGGTCAAATAATTCTTTAAGTTGCACTGAAAAAGCACGTAGGACTAATTTGTAATCATTTAGCACAGACCTAATTGTTAATTTTTATTTCATTAATTTCCTGATACATCAATACTAACATCTCCAGCTCCTACCACATTCTGTAAAATTCTGTTCAATTATTTGAAAAGTCAATAGCGCCCTCTGCTGGTTATAATGAAAACATGCAGTAGTGGTGTATCGCAGGGCAATAAAACATACAACAAACATAGCCTACTTAATAAGTATTTCATGCATAGTTTGCATATATGTATCTTTCTTCCCAAAATGGTCTCTATTAGTGACCCTGGACCAAAAAAACAGTCATAAGTAGCATGAGTAGACCTATATTTGTAGCAATATCCAACAATATATTGTATAGGTAAAAATGATCGATTTTTCTTTTATGCCAAAAATCATTAGGATATAAATAAAGATCATGTTCCATGAAGATATTTGTAAACTTCCTACCGTAAACACGTCTTAATTTTTGAATAGTAATATGCCTTGTTAAGAACTTCATTTGGACAACTTTAAAGGCGATTTTCTCAATATTTTTATTTTAATTTATTTATTTATTTATCTATGCATGCTCACTTAGACTTCAGATTTTCAAATAGTTATATCTTGGCCTAATATTGTCCTATCCTAACAAACCTACATCAACGCAAAGCTTATTTAATAAGCTTTAAGATTTTGTATAAATATCAAATTAAAAAAACTGACTCTTATGACTGGTTTTGAGGTCAAGGGCCACATTTTGTTAAGATTTAAAGTCCTAAGGCTGATCATTTCAGTAATAGAAGAGTTAGTAACAGAATGATAGTTTAAAGTCAGATCAGAAATGTCATTAGATATGCGATTTATTAGGTGTCTTTACAAAACCAGAAAGCGTTTGAGACTTTTTATTTAGAAACATTGTTTTTATTTTATATTATTTTGTATTTGACAAAGTCAATAACTTATTGTGTAGATTGCCATCACACACATGCACAGCAACAGATATTACACTAAAAGGCCACGGTCAAATCTTTATTTTCCATTTCATAAAAATTTTAACAGACGAAACATTGTTTAAGGAAGTGTGAAGTCCCACAGGTGCTTACCTAAACCTTAGTGTAAAATACACATTAGATCGTGTAAATGTGTTAAAGTACACAATCTTACGACTACTGAGCCTCTTTTCTTCCGATTTTACTAGAGAATCTTGCAAATACAAAATCGAGGAAATGAGAAAACGATAGGATAACTGCCAAACCCCTTTTACTTACAGCCAATCAGATACTCTTCTGGGCACGTTGCGTACTTAATAATTCATAAGCCAAGGATCCGCTGGTGTAGCGTTTCTATGCTCGCTGTTCGTCCTTGAAGGAGCAGGATTACTATCGAATGTTTTAATCTTCATCGGTGTGTATTTTTAAGAAGTGTCAATATCGCTTTAGTCTAATACATCATATACACGTTGACTGAAAAAAGCCCTCTAACCAGGGGCGTTTCTAGGATTTTAAAACATCTGGGGCTGACGCCAAAACATCAGGGGCTAGTGGTGTTGGGTGGGTCATGCTCACATAAGATTTTCTTAGACACAGGTGGTTGAACGTGGATGGGGTACGGGGCATTAAACTGAAGGTTAAAGACTATGTCACACTATGAACAATAGTAAATAGTAATCACTGCAAATAGCAAACATATCAAAGTATTATAACAAAATTATAAATTTACAAAAATATGTTAGACAAATAAAATAATAAATTTGAAGATGTATTTATAACTGTAGCAAATATGCATGCAAAATTATTTATGCCCTATTTTTTTCCCCAAATTTCGTTTCGTAATTAATTAAAACCATGAATCTTATACAATTTACCTTCAATTTTGAATTTCAATTTATCAAAAGTTAAGAAAAAAAAATACATGTTTAGGACCCCATGAAATGTTTTTTTTTTTTTTCACCTTACGTTTTAGTGTTACCAAATATGTTTTAGCATGTCTGTTTATTTGAATGCATAAAAACAACTTTTATTTATTTTTACATTTATTTATTTATTTTAAATTTTAAGTTCTGTGTTGTGTATTTTTCTGGTTATCAAATGAAGGTATAAAATATTAAATAAATTGATCTTCTAATGAAAATGATATTTTATTTTTAACAAATAAAGGGGATTTACTATTCAAATTTACAACATGGAAGAAATATTGTGGAAAAAATTGTAGAAATTTTTATTAATTAATAGTAATAGTCGTAGTAGTTGTTGTAGTACATTACTGAATGGTTAATAAAGTTAAACCGAACTTTTTTTTTTTGACAATTGCCGTGAATACCTGTAAATTTCTCTGTGTATATTTGGCGCTTGTTTTACTCAAATGAAACAGTGAAATGCTCATGAAGTGACTCTCAGAGCAGTTCTGGAGATGTTGTTAATGTATTTATGTCCTCATTTAGTGAAACGGCAGATGCTGAAATCACTGCGAGCGTCACACGCGCATCAGCATTACATGTAAAGAAACCGCGCGTCCGCCCCGTTCATTCACGAAAAAGACACACAGAACATGCAGGATTCAGATTTATATTTAAATAGTCTTTTGCGGCATAATATTTACAGATACTAGTCCATATCGCGACTTGATTTAAGTGTAATGACCAACTTTTGATTCATTCATTCAAACTTTGACAAATTCCGTGGAAATCATAGAGTTATACAAAAAAAAAAACAAACAAAACAAAAAAAACATTCGGGGCTGATTAGCCCTAGCGACGCCCCTGCCTCTAACGCTGAAAATGGTTTCAACCATGTTGATGTCAATACAAGCCAAAAGTGAAAGTAACAGTTAGAAGCCATTTTTCCTCAAAATAACTGCGTCACGTCATTATACCACAAAAAGTGAGTATCAGAAGTCATTTCTGCTACACAAAAGCTAGCGTGATAACTATATTTAGTAGATAAACAGTATTTGTAATATGTAAAAGGCCTGTGTCAAATAAAGTCGACGCAAAAGCAGCTGTACTGTAGGTCGAGTGCGGGGTTTGATGTTAGCGCGCCTTAATATTATAACCAAAATTACGAACCACTTTTTCTGGTATTGTTGTACTGTATCGTTTAGACTATTATTTTGACTCGTTTACCATTTGTTGTTTTTGTTGTTTTTCAATCGAATGTTGCTGACGCAATCTATGTCCTCACCCACCGCAATCCTAATGAAATTAATCATCGTGAAAAATCGAAAAATAAGAATCCTTTAAAGTAAAATAAATAAAATAATATAATATAAAAATTAAGCAATATGTTATAACTAAAACAATAACATTTTAACCCATTATAACAGCACATAAAATATAGTACACAGCAGTAGTAGGCCTACACACACTGTTTTCTCTAAAAAAAAAACAAAAACAAAACAAAAACAAACAAAAAATCCCTCGGGGTGTGACTACTTCTCAAATTACAGCTGGTAAAGCCAAAGCAAAATGGATCATACCAAGTAAGCCCTAGTGGTGGGGGAGCAAGAAAAGATGAGTCAAAATCAGGAAATGGTAGATACTATTTGTGAACATCTTTGCTCAGTTAGTCATAAGTGAATCTGACTTGTTCAAGAACATATTTATAGCTTTAACCCATGCCTTTTGTCTTTGGTGTTTACACAAAAACGCTTAACACTTACATAATATGGTGTGTTCTGACTAAATTCAGTTTACTCAATAGAGCTCGGGAGTTTACGTCACTGCGCATTGCATTCTAGGTAGTCGCCGCCATGTTATAGGACACGCTAAATAGCGTACAATGACAATACATACTAATCACTAGAGGAAAAAACGACTGTATTTGCGTTAATAATTTTAAGAGCTACTTGCACTTGCGTAGAATAAATGTACTAATATTTGAATCCATTGCGTTCATTTGAGCACTCAGTCGTGTGGCCAGAACACGACACACACACACTCACAGAAATCACACGGCCACCTTCTGCTGTACCACACACAAGGACCGAATTAATTTCTCTTTTGCAGTTTTTAATAACTAGGTGGCACTGATATATCTGCCCGATAAAATAAACACACTATAGGTTGATCTCAGTCAGTTGATCATGTAAGTGAACCACCGCTCTGCACATTTCTGTTCAAAAGTAAGTGCCCTGCGAACTCAAAATATTCCGCCCTGTTATTACAGTTCAAAGACAGCGTATATGTTTCCTTCAATGAGCATTAACGTGTGCAAGACATGAATTTAAATGGCATTTATTTACAGGGGTATATTGTGTCACACTTCTCTAAGTTTCGTCTGTGTGTGAAGACTATGCAGGCGGTGGTGTAGCGTAAATTAATTAATGAATATTCCTAAGTAAACTTACACTGATTTCCAGTGCTCAGGGAGTGAGGAGCAATGAACATTGTTTAGGGACCATGTTAATCGCAACACAGTTCAGTCATGGACTAGCTGGTTATCTGAATCAGGTTAAATAAGAGAGCCATGCAATGCAGAGCGACGGTACGTGAGGAATGGAATTGAGAAACACTGATGCATTTAATCATATGTCATATCGCCCTAATTTCATTGAGGGATAAAGTTCAATAAGTTTTACTGGACTTAAATTGAACAAATACACGATTTCTTACAAAGAGCTGCTAAACAGTACCGTTTAATCACATGAGTTGCTTTATGAACAAGGACAGCGATCGCAATGAGCCATATCACAAATAAAATTAAATTTCCAAACGTGTTATTCATAGCGTGAGCACTTACAAATTCAAGTGGATCGGAAATTGTAAAACTGTAATAAATAATAGATACAAACGACAAAGCCAGATTTTTAAGCTGTTTATTTTCATTGAGCTGCTTTCGCCATTGTGTTGTTTTAAGATGAAAATCATAAAATTGCGCTTCATTTTAGATCCGTTCTCCACTCCGCTCATGACAGCAGATATAGCAATTCATGTCACGGCAAGCGTTCTCCATTCTAATGTGTTTTTAAATAAACAACATAAATTTTAACATCTACCTCCACTATTTCTCAGTCTAGACTGTAGCGTCCGTGTCCGAATGTCCCAGAATGCCGTGCGTTGCTGACGTCAAACTCCATTCTCTATAGCAATATAAATACATCCAGGTTCATAACATTACTGTGATAGTGTTTAATGTGTCTGAATCAGTGTTTCTGTTGTTTCTAGTCAGAGGCAGACCAGAGGAGATCAGACAAAACCAGTGTAGCTCCATGAGGACAGTATGAGTCGAGTACAAAAAACCAAAGATGAAGATTTTTCTCCCGGACACAGGTACTCTCATTAAAGACATTATGAAATCAAAAGTTAACATTTTTACTTTGGTAATACACTTTTTCTGGTTTTATTGTGACAGACACACATCAGTTCATGTTACCAAGCCCTCTTGTATGCTGTATTACAGTTCAGTCCAGCAGGTGGGATCAGATTCACAGGAGACCAGTTGTGTGTCCATGAAGAGTGACTGGTCTATAGATCCTCCACCATACATGAAGGCTGGAGGCAAACGGAAAAGTGCCAGGTACACAGTTGCTTATGGTTTTACCTTGACCTCTTGTGTATAAATAGCAGTATTTAAAAAAAATTAGTTTAGATCTGTTGTGTTAAACAGAAACCTGATTTGTAATTGAATGTATTATCAAATTAGCCACAATAATTAGAAATCAAACATGTGGTGGGGATAATATCTGTAACTTCCAGTTCTGTAGTTCTGCAGTCCCAGGTTCGTGCTCATGGATTCACACCATAAAGGATGAATATTAAATGTAACCTCTGTTCTCTTATAGGTCAGTTCAGCAGAAAAGATCATATTCACCAGAGCCCAGTGGTGTATCCATGAAGAGTGATTGGTCTATAGATCCTCCACCATACTTTAAGGATGAAGACAACACACAGAGTGCCAGGTACACATTTTCTTATGGTATTGATCAGCCTCCAAATGCTTTTATAAAATGGCAGCAAAAAAAAAAAAAAAAATTGATAGTTACTTTTTTCGCCAAGTAATCTACTGTTCTGTTATCCATTTCACATATCTCTAATACAGTTACACCATCTAAACCATTTACAGAGTTATTCAATTAGAAAACATATCATCTTCAAAGTATCTGATTGTTTGTTTACTTTATGCTGTTTTAAGGCAAATCCTGCAACCCAGACCAGCTGTAACAGAACCAGTCCGTAAGAAAAAGAAATATGATAAATCTATGAATCAACCACAAGACTTTGATGAAACCATGTGTCCTGGTGTCAGGTAAGATACAAGATCTTGATGCTGCAAAGGTTCATGATATAGTTTATAATCAATGACATGATTAATAGCTGTAAGGTTTCCCTTCATTAGACTTTTACTGCTTTGTACATGTAATAATGTGGAAAATTTTTAACTTTACAGCCATGAAGTACTCAACACATTTAAATTGAATATGAAAAAAAAGTTTCAGAGTCTTTATGAGGGAACAGCAAAGCAGGGAAACCCAACACTCCTGAATGAGATCTACACAGAGCTCTACATCACAGAGAGTGAGAGTAGAGAGATCAGTAATGAGCATGAGGTGAGACAGATTGAGACCAAATCCAGGAGAGCAGCAACAGAGGACACACCAATCAAATGCAGTGACATCTTTAGACCTTTACCTGGACAAGACAAACCCATCAGAACTGTGCTGACAAAGGGAGTCGCTGGCATTGGAAAAACAGTCTCTGTGCAGAAGTTCATCCTGGACTGGGCTGAAGGGAAAGAGAATCAGGACGTCCAGTTCATATTTCCACTTCCTTTCAGGGAGATCAATCTGATAAAGGACAAAACAATCAGTCTTTCAGATCTTCTCCATGACTTTTTTCCTGAAACAAAAGAAATAGACATTTTTAGTGATGAATATCAAGTGTTGTTCATCTTTGACGGTCTGGATGAGTACCGTTTTCCCTTAAACTTTCAAAGCAATGAGACTCTAAAGAATGTGACCAAAACGACATCAGTTGATGTGCTGCTGACGAACCTCATTGTGGGGAATCTGCTTCCCTCTGCTCTCATCTGGATCACCTCCAGACCAGCAGCAGCTGATCTCGTCCCCTCTGAGTGTGTCCATCGAGTGACAGAGGTACGAGGCTTCAATGAGCCACAGAAGGAGGAATACTTCAGGAAGAGAATCAGTGATCAGAGTCTGGCCAACAGAATCATCTCACACCTGAAGTCATCAAGGAGCCTCTACATCATGTGTCACATCCCAGTGTTCTGCTGGATCTCAGCCGCTGTTCTAGAGAGGATGTTGAGTCAAGCAGAGAGTGGAGAGATTCCCAAAACTCTCACTCAGATGTACACACACTTTCTGATGGCACAGATTAATATAAAAAACATAAAGTACACTAAAAAGGAGGACACAGACAAAGACATGATTTACAAACTAGGCAAACTAGCATATGAGCAGCTGGAAAAAGGCAACCTGATCTTCTATGAGGAAGACCTAGGACAGTGTGGCATTGATGTGACAGAAGCATCAGTGTACTCAGGATTGTGCACTCAGATCTTCAGAGAGGAGTTTGGCTTGTATCAGGGGAAAGTCTTCTGCTTTGTTCATCTGAGCATTCAGGAACATCTAGCAGCTCTATATGTGCACCTCTCCTTTACAAACCACAACATAAATGTGTTTGAGCCAATCACCAAACAGAGTTTGCGGTCTAAAGACTGTTTTCAACGTGTTTCATTATCTGAGCTGCATCATAGAGCTGTGGATGAGGCTCTACAAAGTAAAACAGGTCACCTTGATCTTTTACTGCGGTTCCTTCTGGGTCTGTCAGTAAACACTAATCAGAGTCTTCTACAAGGACTAATGACACTGAAAAAAAGCAGCTCTAACAGCAATGAGGAAACAGTTGAGCACATCAAGAAGAAGATCAGGAGCATATGCTCTCCAAAAAAAATCATCAGTCTCTTCCACTGCCTGAATGAACTGGGTGATCATTCAGTAGTGGAGGAAATACAACAGTATCTGAAATCTGGAACATTAGCTGAAGCCAAACTCACACCTTTGCAGTGGTCAGCTTTAGTGTTTGTCTTGTTGACATTGGAGCAAATGTTGGATGTGTTTGAGCTGAATAAATTTGTTGGAAGAGAAAATGCGTCAGATAAAGTTGTTCGGAAGCTGCTACCTGTGATTAAAGAATCCAGATCAGCACAGTAAGTAACACAGATGATCGCTACACTATCAGAACCTTTCACTGAAAGCAGAGACATAGGAAGGAGTTTCAGGTTGGGGGGGTGGGGGTGCTGTTTGTTATTTGAGGTGTGTGGGGGGGGGATGGGGGCATGTCTACACATTAAGTCAAAACTCCATAAAGCACAAGAAAGAGTGCTGGAGCTTGTGCTGTGGGATCTGTGAAACTCTGTTAGTGTTGACTAACATTACCAATGAATTGAAAGGTAGTAGTGACTTAGCCTATAATTAAAGCATTTGTTAGTAGTCTTTCTTCTTGATTTGATATCATATTTTGATATTTGATGCCATAAAGTTTTGTGGTTTAACATTTAAAGGCAAAGAGTTTAAGACAGCCATTAATATTAATCATTATTAGTAAATACAATTATCATTATTACTCCATTTGTTTTTTTTTACCCCTGATGAGTTTGCCTCCCCGAATAAGTAATTTAGATATATAACCATCAAAATAATCAGTTCACACATATTTATGAATAAGATCATTAGATTTTACACAGATGAGGAAAATTAAGACCCTGGAACCCCTGTGCAGTACTATGGGATATCTGTCAACTAGATGTGTGTTGCATCACAGTATAAGGCAATTATACATACTTTTTGACTAAAACAGTGTTAAATATGTTGTGCTTCAACATTTTCAATCTCTCCACAGTTTAGAAGACTCTAATATCACAGATAAAAGTTGTACTGCTTTGGCTTCAGCTCTGAGATCAAACCCATCACATATGAGAGAACTGGATCTGTCTCAGAATAAAATAGGAGACTCTGGAGTGACTGCTCTTTCTACTGGACTGGAGAATCCTCATTGCAAATTAGAGAAACTGGGGTATAATAATCTGAATGACATGATACACTGGTGTCTTCTATGTCATAAAGATGTTGCTAAATAGTGTTTGTTCATTGCAGATTGAGGGATTGTGGTGTCACAGGTAAAGGATGTGCTGCTCTGGCTTCAGCTCTGAGTTCAAACCCTGATTACCTGACAGAACTGCATCTAAATGAGAATAAACTAAGATGCTCTGAAGTGCAGTTACTTTCTGATCTAAAAGATGATCCACGTTGTAAACTGGCTGAACTATACTATTGTAAGTATATATTTATTTGAAGTTTTTTAACAGACTAACATGCCTAGTATATGTGTAATTGGAGAATATAAGATCTAATTCAGCTCCACTTTAGTTAAATTCTGTGATGTGTTTTCATTCATATCTCTGACTGTGTTTTTTTTCTGAAATGGATCTGCGGATGTAATGACAGCAATGATGTCTCATACTCATGTGACTGTGTGTTTTATTGTAGGACTCTCAGTATTTAGACATCAGTCCTGTTTCCTCAGGATCAGCTGATGGTGCATGAGGAGCCGCTACAGAGAGTCACACAATCAACAGAGACAATGAAGAACTTTGATTCGTGACTTTGTAACCAAATTATTTTTTAACGTTCTGATCTTTTCAATTTATTGATTCTCAGTATAATCCTTGTATATACATTTTGGAATAGATGCAAGTATTTTAGACACCACGTTACTGAGGGGATACATTTTTTTTTCTGATTTCCTTTGTTTCTGGGGACCACAAAACTAAATTATAAATTACTTTAAATTATGTGTTATGATAGATCATTGCCATGATTGGCAAATGAAAGAAGAGTAGCATTCCTGAAACTCAAAATATGGTACATAAAATAATAATCGAGCACCTGTGTATTTTACTTTATATTTTTACTTTATATTATTAATGCAAGACATAGACAATTTACTAAACAGAGTATTATGGATATTAAGCTATGTACAGTATACATACGTCTTTGTAGGGGCAGAGGTCATTTGTTCATGCAGGTGTACAGAAGTGGAATTAGGTGGCACTGGACATTAAGGTTTTAGTCAATAGTGTTGGCTGTAATGTCAGAGAGAAGAGACTGTTTTTTGATTATCTGTCTTAATAGAATTAGTTTGTATTTTTGTTGTATATGTTGTTACATCTTGTGAGTTTAAAGCAATTATTGTGTTCTGCTGTGCTGTGGAGGGATGCAAACATGGGGGCAGTCATGGCCTAATGGTTAGAGACTCGAGCTTGTAACCCAAAGGTCGCTGGTTCGATTCCTACACCAGCAGTGAATAAACAGCGCTCTTTCCACCTTCAATACCATGACTGAAGTGCCCTTGAGCAAGGCACTGAAGCCCCAAATTGCTCCCCGGCAATGGCAATGGCTGCCCACTGCTCCAGGTGTGTGTTCACAGTGTGTGTGCGTGTGTGTGCACTCGTGATGGGTTAAATACAGAGGGCCAATTTCGGGTCACCATAGTTGACAATACATTGCCACTCACTCACTCACGCCTGCAATCAACGGTAATCCGACCGGTCCAGTCTTGTCTCCAGTTCCAGATATACCACCCCAACACTTTATTTTTGCCCAGTGTGCCACTGTGTAAATACTACTTGTGAATAATACATTAGGGGATGTAGGGAGTGTAACGCCATTGTACATATAATTTGTTCTCTGTAGATTAACGGAGTTTGAGAAATTAAGCTGTATTTCTTTGTATGTGTTTTATATAAAAGTAATTATCGGGTTTCAGTTTAGCCTTTTGATGTTTGTTATTTTTGGTGTGTGTACACTTTTTTTTTTTTTAAAGACTGTACATCTTCACATCATGACAAAATGCAGCTATGAGAATCTATACAAACATGCACAAGCAATACTTCTGAAAACTATCACAGAAAATAAAATAATAATCTTGCATGTTATTCGGACCAATAAAGAAAATAAAGACATTCAAAAGCAAAATAAATTGAAAGCTTCTTGTTATTCCAGTTCACACCTGCTCTTTACTCGTGCTCGTTTACTTTTCAGTCTCAAACAGAAGCAAGTTCTGTTGTCATACCCTCATTACCAGGAATATAACACACAGACTTAGTGACCATCCGCTGGCCATAGAAAGATTACAACACAAAAAGACGTGAAGACGTGGTTACTTGAAGAAGAACGAATTTGTAATTAATGTAGATCAGGAGCAGTTCAGACTGAAAAACACTTCTTCCTCCACTGTTACAAATACACATCCTTAAGAGACTATGACCATGGAATGAACTTAAAAAAATTAAATTGTCATTCTAATATTATTCATGTATACGTGATAATATTCATAGCCATATAATTACAAACAAAAACATACCAAGAACATTAATGTACCCGTGTATGCAGAATTCTGCCTATCATGTAACACATTTTTGAAATAAAAATGAATACACTTTTCACAATTATTTGTGACATTAAACAATGTTTTAATTGAGTTTGTTACAAAAACGAAAACATTTGAAAACAATGCAACATCACCCCCCTTTCTGGCTCACAGTGCAAGTGAATCGGATCAAATTTTGTAGGATATAGGGTCAGCCATCAAACAACTGACATATAAGAGGTCTGAGACCCCATTACTACAAAAGTGGACCAAATAGGATCTGAGTCCTCTTTCAGGGACAGGTACAAAATGAACGTAAAGAGAACTGGGTTCCTTTTCACTTGGTTCATGTCTTGGTCCACTTCAAGTTGTCTGAGACAGTGAGCACATTGTTTTCTGTTTATGTCTTGTTATACATTCTGTATACGGATGAATAATTGTGGCTTTTAAAGACTGTGTCATAAATGTTAATGACTATATCTGACTATACAGTATGTGAAATATTAGTATATTTGTTACCTTGTATATATGTATGCATAAAACACAGTATGATAAATTAAATACCTTTCTGACCACTGTACTCTTGCTCGCATACACACACCAATATTGTCATTTTACAGCAGAATTTAAATTTGTCTCATATTTGTGTATGTCTGCATCAATTCTGTTATTTTCCTGTCTATCACTGGAGCTGCTTTGAGAAGATATGTACTGCATAAAACAATATAAATGAAAATGACTTGGCACACACAGCAGTGCTGCCTCCGTATTATTTATAACAGCTTATTAAAAACTGGCCAAGACGTCACTGTTAGTACTAATGTGATGCTGATAAAACTCTAGAGATGGATTCAACATGAATATGAGAATTGAAATATTTGCTTTTTACTGAAATATACAAATAAATAGCACTAGGTAGTACACATAAGTATAGCCTATATAAGAACATGTAAAAAATGTCCATCTATGCTATGTATATGGCTTGAAGTATCTGGTTTGTCCAGTAGCTAAAGTAAAAACAAATCATAATGCTATACTAAACATTGTCATTCTATCAAGACTTACAATTTTGTTGCATCAGTTTGGAGCCCACCACAATACCTTGTTTAGACTCATTTTATTTTCTAACATATCAACACCTTGTGCACAAAACATTGTCTTAAAAAAGATTTCCTTACTTTGAGGGAAAAGATCTTGACTGGTCTGTACAAAGCCCAGGCCTGAAACACTACCAAGTACATTACGTGTGAAGCAGTAAATCTTATGTTTTAACAACAATGTGATGATCAAAACTAAATGGAGTGTACACCTCTTGTTTACAAACATTTTTAATACAAACAAATAATTCTGTTCATCATGTGAGAAATAATACAAATTTTATTCATAGACATAAAGAATTTAAACTTAAGTAAAATCACCAGAGTAGGCACATAATAAATTAACTAATGCTATTTAGTTTAAATATTCAATTAAAAACTTTATTTAAAAATTATGCAATAGCGCCCCCTCTGGCTATAATGAGATGCACTCGTAGTAGTATATGAGAACAAGAGATAACAAAATATATGTAAATATTCAAATTCAAAATAAGAATTGTAGTAGTTTGATTATTTGAACAGTGGTTTGGTTCTGTTTTATATTTACAGCACATTTCTGTGATTGTCACTTAAAAAAGAGTCTAAATTGATTTTCAAAACAATTTTTACATTATTATTGTTATTATTATTATCTTAGATTTTAGTTAATATTTTAATGAATTAATTTACCTATGCTCGCCCGGACTGTTACAGGAAGCTGAAGCTGCAATGGGTTATTCCACTGTTCAAAGCAAAAGTAAAACTCTTAAAGCAATAGCTAGCTATGTACTGCATTTAATACCATTCACATTAGCATTTGCACTTTCTTCAATCGCCCTGTCATTTGTTACATTTTGTCGAGTTTGTCGAAAAAAAAAAAAAAAAAAACCTGTAGCCCTTATTTAAAAATGATGCAACTACACCACCTTCTATTTATGATAAGCTATTAATACTATAAATTGCCCAGCTTATATCAAATAGACCATTAGGTGCAAAATTCAATCCAAAGTAAAGATTATAGAATGATTCTTTTTAAATAATTGAAATAGTTTGTGGTTTGGCACTGCGGAGGAGCAGTTATTTTAGTTTTGTAATGTCAATTATTTCAAACATTTCTGTGATATAATCCTCTTTGAGGGAAAAAAAACTAAATCGATTTCCAAAACAACTTTCAGATTTTTCTTCTTTAGTTATTTAGTTTAGTTATGCCCCTATGTAAAACAGTGACTGTCAAAATATGTCTGAAAGCACCCCTCTGAAGCTGCAGTGGTGCGTTCCACTGACTTGGCGTTAAGCCAAAACTAGAGATAAAAAGTTTATCTTGAAGCCATTTTGTAGACCACCTAAAGAAATGCATCACATTTTCAAGACAGAATGAAACAGAGCATCTAAACTCATCCATAGTCACATCAGCATTCATAAAAATTGGTTTTATAACTTATATTATATTGGATAAAAACACAGCTGATTAGATGTTCAACAACTCATCAGCTGATTAGTACAGACAGTACCACCTGAGCTGGGTTTGTCCAATAAGGAAAACATCTGAAATATGCAGTGCTGGCAGATTTCAGGAACTTTTTGAAAAGCTCTGATTTGTGCTCTTCCATAAGGTACTTAAAGTAGCCTATTTTCACACACTATTTTTATATTTAATATACAAAAAAAAAATATTTTTAGTACTTCTTAAGATAATATTACTACAAGTGGTAACTAAATACATTTTTAAATAAAGATATAGTATGGTAAAAGCACATTTTAGTTCATATTCATTCAATAGCACATACGAGTACACGTAGATGTTCTTAAGATTATCAAAGCACTAAAGAATAATTTTTTAAGTATAGTTTAAGACATACAAAATTAGTGCATGAAAATAGAGCACCTTAAGTATTTTATGGAAGACCACTTGTCTTTCACCTGGGTTATACACTGACAAAAAATGGCATTTACTTTTTATATAAAGCTATAGCAAATCACTGCCGTTCACTTTCGGAAGCGGGCATTTTCCGGGCATCTCTCTTATACTGTATTTGTCCTATTGTTTTTTCATCATTTTCTTGTTCAATAAATAAACATGATTCAAGGAAAACAACATGCAGTGTAAGTGAATGTGATCAAGGTTTGTAGTGTTCAGCCATCAAAAACTGCAATGAACTAGATCCAAAAAGCAACAGTTTGAACACACACACACACACACACACACACACACACACAAAACAACAACAAAAAGAAAAACTCTGAGACCCAATTAGTACTTGACCAAAAAAGTTAACCCAAAAATGACCTGAGTCCTCTTTCAGGGACAGGGCCAGTGTGAATGTAAACAGAACTGGGTTTTACCTCTTGATCCATTTCAAGGTGTCTGATAGTGAGCCCATTATTTCGTGATTGTGTATCTCTTTATACATTCTGAATACAGATTAATAGATTAATTATCATGGGTTTCATAAATATTCATGACTATATCTGATTACACAGTATGATAAATATTTGTAAATTTATTTGATTAATTTTAGATAAATATATGGATAAAATACTGTATATATGATCAAATACATTTCTGATCAGACTGTATGAAATGTCTCTCACTACAGAAAACAGAATCAAATGGATCTGCCATTAGCAGCAACAGCAGAATAATTCAGGCAGTGAACATGGATTTGTGGTTACCATTTTGCATCAGATCATATCCAACTGTAAGATAAAAATATAATTGACACCTGGACTGGTGAAGTCAAAAATCAACATTTGAAAGTTTTAAACATTTAATTAACACTTTTCTTACTTAAAAAATTAACACTATTCTCACTTGAGGTGAGGGATGAGAAGTGAATTTGTGATTGTAGAAATTTTTCATATTTATAAATTCCCAATTGCATTCAGAAAGATCAGATGCACTTTGGGTATCAGAGTTTAAGAGAAGGGTCTGGCTGCAGACATGCACCTGCACTCTTAGACGCCGGCACTTCCGGAAGTGACGTCACTTGCCGTCGATTTTATTTTTACTTTATTTTATTTTTTTTTATTTTTTTTAACTGAATCTCTCAACATTTTACAACAGTAGCCAGGTGGTGAAGACAAGAAAAAAGAAACTAAATTACAATGCCTGCGATACGTGGCATAATGTGGCATAACGGATTAAGATGATAAAGACTAAACTCAATATGCTCCTATTCATTATTAAAACAACTACACACAAGCAGGTGAGCCCAGAATAAATGCAACGCCACGTACATTCGTATTTTCCCATAAAGAATAATCTCTACAGCTGTTTTATATCATTGTCTTTTGTTTATATTGATTTTCTATGGGAGGAAAACGTCTATTTAATGCATTACGTTCTGGGCTCGTCTGTTTGCCTATACGGAGTTGGTCCTTTTAATATCACCTAATGCCTTTCTTATGGCGCGTTCATATCTGCTGGTTTATCGTTTGACAACAACAGTAAGGTTTATATTGAATTTAGTCTTTATCATCTTAGTCCGTTTTGCCACATTAAGCGTAACTTCCTGGGCAAGTGTGAAAGTGAAAGTTTGTGCATTCATGGCCATTTGCTTGCCTTGAAGTACATTAAATTAATAAATTATATTACAAATTTGATCGTTTAATGGCACTTAATGCATCTTCATACATTAAGCCATATCAAGTGTTAATGGTTTTCTACGGGAGGAAAAAACTTAACGAGAGACTTTGCGCATTGCGTTGATATTCTGCTTCATATTCATATTCGTTCATATTCTGCTGTTCTGTGGCCATGGGTTTGCGGGTCTTGTTTTTTATCCTACAGATGACGTTAGGACCCTGTACGTTATGCTATTAAATTAGTTTTAATCGTTTAACGACCACAGCGTCTTGTCTCCATTGGCAACATGCACCATTTGTGTGGATTGCAAGTGACGTCGCAGGTAGCAGAGAGTGCAGGTGGCGATTGCAAGTGACATTGTAATTTTTTATTTTTTCTTGTCTTCACCATCTGGCTACTGTTGTAAAATGTTGAGAGATTCAATTAAAAAATAAATAAATAAATAAATAAATAAAATGAAGTAAAAATAAAATCGACTGCAAGTGATGTCACCCGGAAGTGCAGTTGTCTAATGAGAGTGCAGTTGTCAGACGTCTGCAGCCAGACCCTTGACCCCCTGACGTACTACAGCTAAACGAAAGTAAAAGTGTTTTTTTTTTTTTTTTTTTTTTTTTTTTTCATTTTTTTAGAAGCCATTTTGTACCCAGTTAGAACTGCGGCAACTTATCGACAACTTATAAATAGTGAGTATCAAAGATGATCGTTTTATAGACCAAGTTAAGTTTTCTTGCTTTTTTACGTACTTTATACATATTGTTAAATCTGCATAGTCGAAAGATTGTAGGTTATAGTGAGGCCCGTTTATCACCAGTTAGGGAATCGTAATGTAATAAGGTTAACCTTTGTCCAGTTAACCTTTTTCGAATAAGTTAAATCTGTTTATTAACATACTTAATTACATATTTGTGTAGTGTGGGCTGCTAAATCTGTAGTATAATTACAGTACGAAGTACTGTAGAACTACTTGTTCAGCTTAGCCCGTCATCGTTTCCGGGTCCTCAGATGAAGGTAATTCAGTACTTCAAAACGCCATTTTCTTCATCTGTTGTCTTTGTCAGGTGCCATTTTGATAATTTTTGTTTATGGAATTTCAAAATTGCATGTTTTCAAAACATGCAAACATATTTGCTGCAAAATAATTTGCATAGATGGGAACCTGCTGAGTGAAGAAGGCAATTTTGATTAGTGTTGTAATCATATTTATGTTTACAGATGGGTATGTGTATCTATTTAAGCACTTTGTTGTTTATTACATTGTTAACAAACAGTGCATTTGTTTTTTCTTTTATTATTTCCAACCTACTAAAAAAGTGAAATGTTTTTATCAGTTTACTGTTAGCAGGGTTTTTTTGCTCACCAGCCAGTGGCTACTGGTTTTCCAAAGTTACTAATTACTCAGCATTTTCACTGGCCACAATTTTGTTGTTGGGAAATTACGTTTTATATGATTAAAGTTTACATTAATTTTAGATTAAAATTATTTAAATTATATACATTTTTTACTGTCTTAATTGTTTAGATTATTTAGAAGGCATGATAGGTTCTTAAATAAGGGTTGATTTTCACATTGTTCTCAAAACAGGAGACAGGCTTACTGAAAATGTACATTCATTCTCTCCCAATAGGTGGAACAAGAGAAATACAAAGCAGCATTGCATTCATCAATGCTAGTTTTTCAACTAACATGCAATCAAGACTTTTCTGAAGACAGTCGGTTGCTTTTAGAGATACATTTATATGAAAAAACACATACACTGTGTTTTGACTTTTGAATCTTCACATTAAGCCACATTGTGATTCTTATTTTTCTGTCCCCAAATTTAAGACCTCTTTATTATAATAAAGACATTTATTGTACCATTTAAAGACATCCACTTCCAGAACAAAAATTGACAGATAATGTACTCACCCCTCGTCATCCAAGATGTTCATGTCTTTCTTTCTTCAGTCATAACGGCATTGTTTTTTGAAGAAAACTTTTCAGGATTTTTTTTTTTTTTTTTTTTTTTTTACATATAGTGGACTTCTATGGTGCTCTGAGTTTGAGCTTCCAAAATGTACTTTAAATGCAGCTTCAAATGATCCCAGCTGAGGAGTAAGGGTCTTATCTAGTGAAACGACCTGTTATTTTCATAAAAATAATACAATTTATATACTTTTTAATGTCAAATGCTCTGCCTGAACTGTTTTTTTCCAATTCATGACAGTTAGGGTATGTCAAAAAATTCCCATCTCATGTTCTCCCTGAACTTCGAAATCATTCTATAGACCATTTCGCTAGATGTAAACAACACTGGTTCAGAAGCACTTCCTGTTTTTTTGTTTTTTATTTATTTTTTTTATTTCACATATACAAATACATCTTAAAGGTGCTAATGTAACATTTTCATCCAGTCAAATGTTATGTTGGTTGTATTTTTTGTGATGTTTGTGTAAAGCTAAAAAAAAAGAAACAGGAAGTGTATCAGGATGAGTATGTTTACATCTGACGAAATGGTCTATATTGCTGTTTTACCTTTTTAGTTAAGGATGTTTGATCGTCTTTGCATGTTCACTTTGCAAAGACTGGGTCAGTACTTCTACAGCAATGCAGGATGATTTTGAAATGATTTTTGAAGTTGAGAGAGAAAATACAAGTTCAGGGAGAGCAAGACAAGATGAGCCTTTGAGATTAAGTATTTAAATTGTAATTTTAAAAAATAAAAATAACCGATTGTTTCGCTAGATAAGACCCTTCTTCCTCAGCTGGGATAGTTTACAACCTCATTTGGGATCGTTTGAAGCTGCATTTAAACTGCTTTTTGGAAGTTCAAAATGAGGGCACCATATCAGTCCCTCATATGGAGAAAACTGCTGAAATGTTTCCCTCAAAAAAAATGTTTCTCTTTTTTTTTTACAGCTAAAGACAGACATTTTATTTAAGGCTTGGATGACAAGGGGGTGAGTACATTATCTGTACATTTTTGTTCTGGAAGTGGACTTCTCTTTTAAGACTTTTTATGTCCTTAAATTTGATACAACTAAATCTAAGACTTTTTAAGGACCCACAGAAATCCTAAAATTTCAAGCCACTAAAGTGGCTAATGGGAGTGAACGTGTTACAGGCCACTACTAAAATCGACCCCCATTTGGCTGATTGGCGGGTGTGAATGTCAAGCCCTAACTGTTAGGCTTATTAAGTAGCCTTCCAAGAGTAACTTAATAAAAAAAATTCCATGCAAAGGACTTGTTACACACAAAATAATGAAAATAATCAAAATAGCACAGTAATTAGGTAATTATAACCACGTAATAGAGGAAACAACTAACTAGTTGATTTTTTTTTAAACAAAAAGGCAAAACAAGAAACGTTGGAAATCACAGTTGACTTTCATCAGTTATTTTTACATTTTGCATGTGTGTCTCAACAGAAGATGACATAAGATATTGTTGCTATTTTCTTCTGCAGTGTCTGTGGAATAAACTGCAGATCATTTTGTAGATAGATGTGTAAGAGATCAGACTCATCTGATCCACCTATGCAGCTCCAATATGGACAACACATGGACGTCCGGTGATGAAGACTTTTGTCAAGGAGTCGGGTACTCTTTTACCACTCAAAATGGCACATAACGATAAACCAAGATAAGAATAAGATATAGTACAGTAAATATGACATAGTAATATTCATTTACATTTATTCATAAAGCTGTGTCTCTAAACTCTTACAGTTTAGTCCAGCATAGGAGAAAAGGATCAGCAGAGCCTAGCTGTGTGTCTATGAAGAGCAATCAGTCTATGAATCCACCTCAGCAATTTGATGATGGAAACACGTCATCTGACAGCAGGTACAATATTTCTGCAAACATATGCCAACTGTATTATGTACACATTGTAGACTGAGACAGGTAATTCAGTGCTGCCATTTGTATTTTCATATGATGCTTTCATGTTCAAGTTGCTGTTCACACAGAAGCACTTAGCAGAGGATACAAATTCATACTTCTGCTCTATGTAAAGCCGTCTGTTCTCCCTGATCGTAGGACATGATCTTTAAATGCTATAAAATCTGCTTTGTAAAGCCACTGTATATTTCTGAATTGGTACAGTTCAGTCCAGCATAGGAGAAAAGGATCAGCAGAACCCAGCTGTGTGTCTATGAAGACCAATCAGTCTATGAATCCACCTCAGCAATTTAATGATGGAAACACGTCATCTGGCAGCAGGTACAATATTTCTGCAAACATATTCCAACTGTATTATGTACACATTAAGGAGTGAGACAGGTAATTCAGTGCTGCCATTTGTATTTTCATATGATGCTTTCATGTTCAAGTTGCTGTTCTCCCTGATCTTATGACGTGGTCTTTAAATGCTATAAAATCTGCTTTGTAAAGTCACTGTATGTTTCTGAATTGGTACAGTTCAGTCTAGCATAAGAGAACAGATTCACCAGAGCCTGTGTCTATTATGGATGCAACAATACAGTTAGTCCATGGTTCAACATGTACCTTGGTTTTTATTCATTGTTTTCGGTTCAGTTCTGATTGTATGTCTATTGTATGTCTGCTTAACATTTCTTTTGAAGGAGGTATTACATTTTCCATTTTTACCCAAAATAGGATGGATTGGCCATTATTGAGTGCTATAAACACATGTAAGTGTGTTTCATTAATACTGGATGCCAAAGGGCACCCTCATGCAGAAAATCCACATGCATCACAGAAGGATATAACGTTAAACGTTTTGAATGATGATATGTAAGGACAGTAAACATTCGCCTGCGCCAATATTTGGTTTATCTGTGTTTATCTCAGGTATTTTCATAATGATTAAGTATATTTGTAAGCCATTGCTTATCAACATACAGAATAGAATATATTGTTTGCCTCATTCTGTGATCAGAAGTCACTGTGATCTGTGATCAGATCACAAAAGGAAGTTATTTCAAACACTCAACTAATGTTTTGAAGTAAAAAGGTTATAATGTTCTCTTTTGTTGGACAATAGGTTTAAAAAGGCTTATCATTGCATGTCATTAGAAGGGAAGATGCTCTGCAAGTGTTGCTTTTTCAAATATAAGCGAGGAAGCGTTTCCTCATTTCAGCACGTGAACTCACAGTCACACACACACACACAGCCCATTCTGAGAGAAATAAAACAATATTATTTAAATGGACCAAAAAAAAAAAAATGCAATTCACAAGCGCGTACTGAACCATGGATGTTGTACCGAACGTTTCAATATTATATTGAGAATTGTGACATCCCTCAGGGCTGGACTGGGACAAAAAATAAATAAATAAATAAAAAATCAGCCCTGGCATTACTCCAGTCACATGATCCTTCAGAAATCAAATATTCTGATTTGCTACTCAAAAAAAAACATTTATTATTATTATTATGTTGAAAACAGCAGAGTAGAATTGTTTCAGGTTCCTTTGATGAATAGAAAGTTCGGAAGAACAGCATTTATCTGAAATAGAAATCTTTTGTAACATTATAAATGTCTTTTTCATCATTTTTGATCAATTTAAAGCATCCTTGCTACATAAAAGTATTAATTTCTATAATTCCCCACCCCACCCTACCCCCCAAAAAATTATACTGACTTCAAGCTTTTGAATGGTATAGTCTATAATGTTACAAAAGCTTTTTATTTCAGAAAAACGCTGATCTTTGGACCTTTCTGGTTATCAGAGAATCCTGAAAAAATGTACTCAACTGTTGATAATATACTCAAATATTGATAATAATAATACCAATAAATGTTTGAACGTAACTGCCTATTCACAAAGTTACTTCAGCGCAGCAGTCATGCTGTCCCTCAGGTGCAGCGTTTATGTGCAAGAGAAAGTGCTCGTCAAAAAACTACCTCAAATGCACTAACTTGTGTATAGGATCAAATCTTGTGCAATAAACGGCCAAACTCAATATAATGACTCTGACTCCCTGACAAGAGTTCTGCAGCGGTCAATAACGTATTAACTAGCCTTCAGTGGGGCAATCCCCAACAATGATTCTGCAAATATATGCTAACTATATTATGTACACATTGCAGACTAAGACAGGAAACTCAGTGTGAATTATGTGTTGCCATTTGTATTTTCATCTGATATTTTCTTGTTCAAGATCCTGTTCACTTGCACTTTAATACAGGGTACAGCTTTGCTTTATGTGAGTCTTCTATTACAGTTCAGTAAAGCAGAGAGGAACAGAATCAGCAGAGCCCAGCTGTGTGTCTGTGAAGAGTGATCAGTCTATGAATCCACCACTACGATTTAATGATGGAAACACATCATCTAGCAGCAGGTACAACATTTTAGCAAACGTATGGAATCAGTATCATGTATACATTCTAGAATTAAAAAAATGTCATGTGAATTGTGTTGGTATTTTGGTATTATGTCAGTATGAAACGGATTGCAAACAACTTTTCTTCCATTTTAAAAGTGACAAATTAGCCTAAGACTACAATCCATGGGACTGGAAAGTTCTGCAGGTGATCTACTTAGAATCTGCAAGTGAAAGAACACTAATGCAGTCTGTAATTGAGGTTTCAAATTTTAATACTGATTCGGGTAGATTTGAACCCCTGCAGACAGTTGGTCAGAACTGTATAATGACATCTAACTTGATGAATTCACCCCAGACTCCAGAATCTAAGTAAAGCATTTATTGATGGTAAAAACTGTGGTTCTAGAACAGAATACAAGAATAATCTTACATGAGTAAATTATTAAATAACATGTACAAACAATTATCATGCAATAACAATCCTTTGGAGTATAAATAAAAATGCAAATTAAGGCAATTTAACACCCCTGTGCAAATAATTAGAGCAGTCATTCTAGGACAACCCACAAGATGGCACTATTCTACAATAGACGTGACTGAGGCACGGGTTTAAGATATGGTAAACGGCGAGTTATTAGTCAAGAAATAACTCAATAAAACAATGACATATCTCACAATAAACACTTGCAGTTACTTGCATTAGCTATGATGAACATGAAAGCAAGCATAAAGGTGACAAATCCACTATATAATGCCGTAAACACGCACATACATATGGCGCAATAGCGCTAAATGAGTCTCACTCGCGGCATGAAACAATCGGCAGATTTAAATAAAGAACAACAAAATACACTTACTTTCTTTGCACGCACAACTATATTACACCAGTAGGAATGAGATGTTGCAGACAAATGTGAGATGAAGCAGATTACTCGAGGAAAGAGTTCGTGTTCTTCATGTCTGCTCAGCGCACCTGGTCCATTTCCCGACTGCGTGTGATGCACATGATGGTGACGTTGCCGATGTTGATTGGTCAAGAAAGTTCAAGAAGCCTTCTGAACAGCCGCCCCCAAATTCAATATTTGAATTCGCACATCTTGACAAAAGGTCTTAACCTTCAAGGGGATTACTCTCCATCAGATACGGCTGGTAGCTTGACAAGACGAGCTACAGGTCTAGTATATGTTCATCTCTCGACTTGCACTGTAGCTGACTTTATTCTGTCATCCGCTCCTGGGTGCACATCGGAGATCTTCCCCACTGGCCACAAAGCTCGAGGGAACTGAAGGTCAACAATCATCACTACATCCCCAATTTGTAGATTTCCCTTGTCCGTCTTCCATTTCTGTCGAACTTGGAGACTGGGCAGATAGTACTTAATAAAATGTCTCCATAAATGGTCGTCCAACAGCTGGCTGTGTCTCCAGCGACATCGACCTTAGTCGATTTTAATCATGTAGGGACCGAAACAGTCCATGCCAGTTGAGAAGAAGGCAGGCTTAAAGAGCTGTTGTCTTGCAAGTGGCAAGTCAGCCATGCGAGGAACTTCTGGTTGT